>NC_051213.1:42798932-43084468 GCF_015220715.1 Pygocentrus nattereri | reverse complement strand
GAATGGACCAATAGAAATGCTCCAAAATAGTTTGGAAACATTTCTGGTTCCAGTGACTTGCATTAAAAGTAAATAACGTTTTTGGCCTCTCTTGGAAAGTTGCTATTTTGGAGATAGTTGTATTTCGTTGGACAGCAGCAAATATATGTGTGTGTGTGTCTCTGTGTGTCTGTGTCTAGTGGCATGCAAAGTTTACGCCCACCTGGTGTGACAGTTCTGTTTCTGTTTATAGTTAAGCAAGTAAAAATTGCCTGACTTTTAGAAAGATGACACTTTTGTATTATTATTATTTTGTACTAAGATTACTTTATTACCATCTTTTACTGTTTAAAAATATCAAGGGTCAGAAGGAAAAGTTTGGGTAGCTTACATTTATAATATATTCCACCTTAAAAGTGTACATAAATGTATGTTACATCTTAAATACTGCAGTAGTGATGTGCTATAAAGCTAAACTTGTCAACCCTTTCAGAATTTTATATGTTTCTGCATATAGAGGCAATACATATTGTTTGAGTCCTAAAAGTAGATAAAGAGAACCCAATTAAACAAACAAGACAAAATATTATACTAGGTCGTTCATTTATTAAGGAAAATTATTCAGTGTCTGCGGCACGGTGATGTAGTGGTTAGCACTGTCGCCTCACAGCAAGACGATCTGGGTTGGGTTCCCGGTCCGGGTCGTTCTGTGTGGAGTGTGCATGTTCTTCCCGTGCTTGAGTGGGTTTCCTCCGGGTACTCCGGTTTCCTCCCACAGTCTAAACACATGCATGTTAGGTTGATCGATCACTCTAAACTGCCTATAGGTGTGAGTGCGTGAGTGAATGTTGGCCATATGATGGACTGGCGAACTGTCCATGGTGTACCCCGCCTTCACCTGATGACGCTGGGATTGGCTCCAGCCCCCCGTGACCCCGACTAGCGGGATAAAGCGGAAGATGGATGGATGGATTCTCTTTATCTACTTTCAAGACTTCTGGTTTATGCTGTTTTAGAAAAAAATCTAAATATATAATATAATTTGTATATACAATTATATAATGTAAATTAATAAGGTGTCAATCAGCACCATTTTTTGGTTGTTTACTAATTAATGTATTTATTTATTTTCATGTAGGTGTTTCTTCTCAATTAATCCCGAAAGAGACACCAAAGTCCAGTGGAAGAAAAACAAGAAAGTGCTTCCTGTCAATCCCAGAGTCCTCACTCTGATTGCAGACCTTGCCGACTATGAGTGGACCTAGACATAACTTATGGACAGTATGTTAAGGTATAGTGCAAGTTCCATATTGTCGCTGCCCCAAAAATCTCCAAAGTAGTAGGATTTTCAATGTAAGATAATGTAAAGAGGCTTTGTTCCAAGTGATTTTGGAGCATTTCTATAGATCTAATCATCATGAAATTTTCACAGGATATTCTCAAATGATGTAGAAAACTAAAAAGCCACAAAAAAGAAAATACATGTTTTTCTTTGGACAGCGACAATATAGTGCAGTTGTTTTTGTTTTTGTTAAAATCTTACCAAAATGTTCACTGAAAGTTCTGAGAGCTACTGTAAGTGTATACACCTGGCTATTTGCTGTCTGGAGCCAATTCAGATTCAGTTTTATTTTTTGTATTATTTTGTATTTGTTTTATAAGAAGCATACATTTGTTTTCGGGATTTTTATTGGTCATTAAAATGTTAAATACAACTTTTATCTTATGTGTAATTATTTATTTGTGCGATTTTTAATAAGATACATATGTGTTACATAATGAAAAGTAATTGAGAAAACAGGTATTAAGTTGACAGTATGTCATTGAATAGTGTTGCGCATTCATTGTATTTATGAAGACTGTAATACGATTTTATATTACAGATTTTATAGATAGCGTAACCCGATTAACTAACTCATTTAACAGTGAGACACTTTGTTTAATGGGCAAAATTTCTTTAATACATATTAGATAATTACATCACACTTAATTTCACAATAAAACACTTTCATATTTCATGGCCAAACCTTTATTTCTATGGCATTTTAGGGAAATTTATATAGGATAAAGTAATATTTTATGTTACAGACTGTGAATTCATGGCAAAAAACTTAATTTATATGGTTTTTATATAGTATTTTCATGTTAATTTTATGGCAAACAGTGTTTCTTTCTCTGGTAAAAACTTGTATTTATACAGTAAAATATGGAATCAAACTCGAACCTTAACTGTAAAATCAGCAGTACTAATATCTTTTTCTGGAACAGTAGGACACATTGTTCTGTATATATTACAGTAATTTCTGATATTTCAATGGACTTTTACAGTGTATACCTTTTTTATTTGCAGTAAGGTATTGTAAAAAAAGCAGGTATTTAATGTAAAATTTACGGTTGCCTAAAAGTAAACTAATTTATTATACATTACGACCGTTTATTTTACGGTAAAATTCTGGCAACCACAGCTGCCAGTATTTTACCGTAAATTTTACAATATATTTTTTACAGTGTGGTGATTGGTAGTGCTAGCCGGTCGCGGTGGGCTGAGTGAGGATGGGGTGGGGTGGGAGGGTAAAAATATAAATAAATAAATAAATAAATAAAAGGGGCAAATACACAACAAAGTAACCAAAGGAAAACTGTTTCTTTTCTGTTTTTTTTTTTTTTCTGTTGGTTTCATGTTAAGCTGAAAACAGCTGGTTCATGAGATGTTATTTTGCATGCTGGGGATGTTACAGAACTGGAAGCAACAGTTCTTGTACTTTGAAAACGATTACAGGGGTTCTGAGTGGGACATAATACCCTGCTGTAAATGTTTGTGACCATGTGTATATGTATGGGTTAGTCACTCTTCTTAAAAAGTGCCTATTTGTGACTGACGGTTTTGTTGATACTTTTAACTGTAAGGATACTTACCGGCAAAACTGTACCAGCCTCTCATGTTGCCATTTTGACTGTTAACTTATTGTTATAGTCCATGGTTATGTTTCAGATATATTTGCAGTGCTTCTTTTAATAAAAAGTCTAAATTAAAAAAAAAAAATATATATATATATATTTTATTGTTAATGATTATAATGGATGTGAATCGACTGATTTTCTTAAACAAAATGTCCAGAACATTTAAACCACTGTACCACATCCACCCTCAACCTAATTACTATTACCTAATTGGTGAACTACTTTGCAGAAAGCCTTAAGCCTTCAGCAGAGGTGCAAAATTCAGGTCCAGAAAGAAAAAAATCCTTCCCAGTATTTTGTTCCAACAGCCTGGCTTTTCTAGTAAGATCACACCACCAGCAGAGCTGTCCAGGCAGTTGGAACAAAATCCTGGGAAGGATTTTTACTTTCTGGACCTGAATTTTACACCTCTGGCCTTCAGGCACTACATACCACCATCAGGCGTAACATTATGACCACCTCCTTGTTTCTACACTCATTGTCCATTTTATCAGCTCCACTTACTCTATAGGTGCACTGTATAGTTCTACAGTTACAGACTGTAGTCCATCTGTTTCTCTGATACTTTATTAGCCCCCTTTTACCCTGTTCTTCAGTGGTCAGGACCCCCATGAAACCTTACAGAGCAGGTACTATTTGGGTGGTGGATCGGTCTCAGCACTGCAGTAACACTGACATGGTAGTGGTGTGTTAGTGTATGTTGTGCTGGTATGAGTGGATCAGACATAGCAATGGTGGTCACAATGTTATGCCTAATTAGTGTAAATCTTCTTCTTCTTCTTTCGGCTGCTCCCTTTAGGGGTCGCCACAGCGGATCATCTGCCTCCATCTTGCCCCATCCACTGCCTCCTCTACTTTTACACCAACCATCTCCATGTCCACAAATTATTATTATTAATATTATCATTATGAACAGATCTTCATCAATATTATTATAGTGGTATATTAAAGGTTTTACACAGTCCTTAAAACCTATTAACAACCAGGAATTTGATGCTGTTAAATGTTTCAACCAACAAGGACACACAGATTTGATGGGTATAAACCAATGACATCACCAAATACAATATATTTACAAAACTCCCTACCTCCAGAACAGTATATGAAATACACTCAGAAACAGAAAGCAAATATGTGTAAATCCACTTTGACCTGTATTTCCACCAAAACAGTACAAGACATGAGGCAGACCAGTGTTGCATTTCTAGTTAGATGAGAGAAACAGACTAAACAATGACCTATCCCTGAATTTGTATTTGAGCATTTATTTTACCTGGACAGCACAGTGTCTGTTTATTTACATTAGCTTTTATTTGATTTTGAGACATTCAGGAGGTCTAGGAGGTTAATTAGGAAATGGTACCTCCCAGTACCATTTTGCGCCTTGGTATCAATTCAGCACATCATGGAAAAGTATGTCACATAATCTTTGTTGTAGTTGCCAAGATTGAAATTCAATGTCCAGAATTGTTGTAGAACACCAAACACACAATGTGGTCCAAGCTGAATAAAGAATATAAATTCTTCATGGAAGAATCCCTTCACAGCTATCGCTAATGGCTACAGACATAAAACGATGGATAGGTGAAAATCCATCAGCTAAAACCCATAAAAGCTGGAGAGCCTGCTAACTATACACTAGTTGGCAAAAAGGTAAACAAGCACACATACTGACGGTGCCACATAGTCAGTGCCTGTATCTCCACTGTACTGTAGATATTCTTTTTACAACTACTGGGTCCAGTGAAAGAAAATCAAACTATTCCACTGAAAGTGGCTGCAGCACCAACTTTAAAGAGCAAACTGCCTTCCTGGTAATGTTAGTGAAATGGTGACAGTGAAATGTTTACCTGCATGTAAACGTGGCTAATGTCAGCTTTTTTGCTTTGAGCACCTGGGTGTGCTGAAAATGCCTGTATTGTAAATGCTTGTTAAGCATTTCTGAACCTCTTTCTGGTCTGATGCACATTTCTGCTTTAGACAGTTTCCATAAAAGCAATTTTGCATAATCTTTCATTCATACAAAAATTCAACATGGTGGAGCATGAAATTAACATTTGAACATACTTTTGGGTCTTTAATTATTATAATGAATGTGGATTAGATTATCTCTGGCTCCACTGTAGTGTTAACTGAAATGCAGACATTGTAAAATGCAGGGGCATCACTAGAGGTTAAGCCTGTACTAGTGGGGTCTGGGGTACAGTCCCTGAAGAGAATTATTTAAATGGCCCCAAAATATTTATAATGCACTTTTAGAGCAGCAACAGCCAGAAAATGTCAAGTACAGTCAGTACAAGTTAAGTATATTAAAAATGGTTATTTGGTCAAATTGACACTCAGGAGATTTGTATCTTTACAGTTTATATTGAGCACAGAGCTGGTATAATAAACACAATACTCATCCACTTATAACAGGCACAAATCAAAAGGTACTAAAGTCAAGCAATGCTGTTTCTTCTCCCTTAGACAAGCTGCAAGGGTCTAAATACACTGCTCAAAAAAATAAAGGGAACACTCAAATAACATCCTAGATCTGAATGAATGAAATATTCTCATTGAATACTTTGTTCTGTACAAAGTTGAATGTGCTGACAACAAAATCACACAAAAATCATCAATGGAAATCAAATTTATTAACCAATGGAGGCCTGGATTTGGAGTCACACACAAAATTAAAGTGGAAAAACACACTACAGGCTGATCCAACTTTGATGTGATGTCCTTAAAACAAGTCAAAATGAGGCTCAGTATTGTGTGTGACCTCCATGTGCCTGTATGACCTCCCTACAACGGCTGGGCATGCTCCTGATGAGGTGGCAGATGGTCTCCTCTGGGGAACGGGCGGGCCAGTCCATAGCTTCAATGCCTTCATCTTGCAGGAACTGCTGACACACTCCAACCCCACATGAGGTCTAGCATTATCCTGCATTAGGAGGAACCCAGGGCCAACCGCACCAGCATATGATCTCACAAGAGGTCTGAGGATCTCATCTCGGTACCTAATGACAGTCAGGCTAACTCTGGCGAGCACATGGAGGGCTGTGCGGTCCTCCAAAGAAATGCCACCCCACACCATTACTGACCCACTTCCAAACCGGTCATGTTGAAGGATGTTGCAGGCAGCAGATCGCTCTCCACGGCGTCTCCAGACTCCGTCACGTCTGTCACATGTGCTCAGTGTGAACCTGCTTTCATCTGTGAAGAGCACAGGGCACCAGTGGCAAATTTGCCAATCCTGGTGTTCTCTGGCAAATGCCAAGCGTCCTGCACGGTGTTGGGCTGTGAGCACAACCCCCATCTGTGGACGTCGGGCCCTCATACCATCCTCATGGAGTCGGTTTCTAACCGTTTGTGCAGACACATGCACATTTGTGGCCTTCTGGAGGTCATTTTGCAGGGCTCTGGCAGTGCTCCTCCTGTTCCTCCTTGCACAAAGGCGGAGGTAGCGGTCCTGCTGTTGGGTTGTTGCCCTCCTACGTCTCCTGCCAGTGCCTCCAGCCTTTGGACACTACGCTGACAGACACAGCCAACCTTCTTTCCACAGCTCGCATTGATGTGCCATCCTGGATGAGCTGCACTACCTGAGCCACTTGTGTGGGTTGTAGAGCCTGTCTAATTCTACCACGAGTGTGAAAGCACCACCAACGTTCAAAAGAAATCAAAACATACTGAGGTACTGAGAAGTGGTCTGTGGTCCCCACCTGCAGAACCACTCCTTTATTGAGTGTCTTGCTAATTGCCTATGATTTCCACCTGTTGTCTATTCCATTTGCATAACAGCTGTGAAATTGATTGTCAATCAGTGTTGCTTCCTAAGTGGACAGTTTGTTTAAGTCTTCCCTTTATTTTTTTGAGCAGTGTATATTATTCAAACACACAGATTACAGATTCGTTCAGTCTTGGTTCAATCAGAAATTTTGCTCTGCAGACATGTTAATAAGCTAGGTAACAGAATTTTCATGGTCATGGTGACAAATATTACATTTTCTCCCATAAATTAAACCAAATTCAGTTTTAATTTAAACAGAAGCTTGAACAACTCTCCCTGGCTTTCTTCATCATCACTAACCTCCTTCAAAGCTGCTCCTTCAGTCCTGTCAGTCTCCATCAGCTTCTCTCCCTCTCCTCCTGTGTTTAGTAATACGGTTTTTATTAACCTCAAATTTACAAGAACTCACAGACATAATGATCAATTGATAACGGGTTTTTTTGTTGTTGTTCTTGTTTTAACTGGTAAAAATCTCACCTGACTGGATTTGACGGAGCTGCTGCCTCTGAATTTTCAACTACAGGTTGAGGAATTGAGGGGCATAAAACAGGGTTATGATGACCTTTTAATAAAAAGCTGAACCCGCTTATTGTTTGAATTTTCCACCTTAAACGCCGCAGCAGCTTCATTCTGGCGCCTCGCAGCGGGAAAACTCGGAACAACAGCCTGACGAACAGGCAGCGACTCCAGCCTCGTCCTTCCCACCGACATGACCTAACTGTAAACAATATACGGTGAATAATGGTGTCACTGTTTCCAAATACTGAAGAGAAATTTAAAAACCAAGAATATAAAGAGCTCTCAATAACGCTGTTCCTGTCCTTGTTCCTTCACGCTCTCACACTCACTATAAAGTGAGGTTAAACTAGTTAACTTAGCTAATGTTAGCGTTAGCCTAGCCTCTTTTTACCTCACTTAACCCCTGAAGTTAGCTGCCCAAACAACCGAGTAAAAAACAGAAAACCAGCTACACTGACCCTAATTCGCCACAAATCCATACTGTAGGCGGATATTCACACTGTTTCACTCTGCATATTAAAATAAGGTCTCATTTTTATTTTAGCGAGCTTTTAGCCAAAATCCTGTCTTCAGTTCGGTTACAGCTTTACTTTGCAGCGCGTAAACAGAGCCCCTCCCCCAGGCCTGATATGATTGGCTCACAACGTATGAGGTCTGATGTGATTGGTTGAACGATAGGTTAATCAATCTCTGGCAGTCGCGCTCTGCTATTACAGTTTATCGTGACAGAGAATAAGCATGTAGATGATTTGGACTGTAAATGTACATTTACTTAGAAGGGCTAAATAACACATAACATTGATCTAGCAAAGCCCATGGTAAAATATATACAAGCAGCTTTCAGGGGTTGCTAACACAATGCCATGTTGCTCCCAGAGGAACTCGGAGCAGCCAGGACCCAGATTTTGCCTTTAAACGCCTGCCACCGGGAGTGAGGTGCTCAAGTACAAGTGGACCATTTGAAGAAGCCTGAAGAAGCTCTCCATTCACTTCCATTCATTTCTTTCTGATTTCAGTCCAATAATAAAGGCACATGTGAGCCGTTTTAGGACCTGTCCTTTTCTACAAGCCGTGGACTGTCAGTCATTTCATCATCGAGCGTCACTTTATAGCTTCAAAATAAAAGTTTATCGTGACAGTACAGAAAAGGACGATACATCTGTGATTAGCTAGTAGACGTTCCTTAATTAAGTAAATGTATAATATCAGCGTACATGCAATCATAATATCAAGGCAATAATAATAAAGTGGATTTTCAGTAATTCAGTAAAGTATGGATTTAATTTGATGTAGGCTTTATTTTGAATGTATAATATAATAATAATAATAATAATACCTATTTACTTTTTATATATTTTTATTTTTGTCATTGTAAAACAAATAAATTATATTATTGATTAACATATTCATTAAATAATACTAATTTAATTAAAGATCTTGAGACTTTTATTTTATTGTTATAATGTGTTTGATCATTATTAGGAAGTAGTCAACTAAAACTGCTTATATAGTGAAAGAGAACCGCTGAATGGTTACGAATTGTTGGGCAGCTTCTATAAATAGTTAATGTACATGCTTCAGATTTGCGTCATTACAGCTATATATATATATATATATACACATACATATATATATATGGGAGCAGCCAACCAACCAGTGGCATGAGGCACTGCTGGACCTGTCGCTGCCACCAAAGGGAGACACAGAGCGGCCACTCACAATCACTTACAATTGGCACTACCTGTGCGAGCCAACCCAAAGGGTAATTCCACCGACTTTTCAACAGTTTTACATAATTACATTGTTAAGATGTAAACAACGTGATTTTGAACGATGCTTTTTTCTAGAGAAACCTGCCAAGTGAGAGTTGTTCACAGTGGTAGTGATAGGAACCAGATGGCTGTACAGTTTATTGCCTCTGAAAGCTTCGTCATAGAAAGGTATCACACGAAGTGGTTAGATTATATGCTGCCTGATGAGTGACACATTGTTTTGATATTTTTGTGCTAAGGTTTTAGCCTATAGTGTATTTTAGTCTGTTTATTTTAATTAACTAATGCAGAGGGGTAACTGTAGAGTGTTGTAAAGCAAAATATTCCTTAAAGGAAACTCTTTTTTTTCAGATTTATGACTATTTTACCTATAAAAACTCAGAAGACACATGTAGGCTCACTTATGGTTTTGGACACTAGATAAAATGGCTACATTTGTGTTGTGGACATCATGACTTCTGGTTCCATTCACCACCACTGTCTGTACAAGAAATCAAAGTTTCTGTATAATTAACCATTTCACAACAAGCTCTGAATGCTCTGAATAACTCTGTTTATACCGCAAGTTGCGAATTATTCATACAGTTTGTCAAAATTGGTGGAATTCCCCTTTAAGGACAGCTGTCCTCGCAGCCATACTTTGTGGATAAGATTGGACACCGCTGCTTTAAATGAATGATTCTTTTAATCGATGTGTTTTTTTGAGTTGAATAAAACTAGTTTAATTGCTTGTTACCACATGGATCAATTTTCAGTGGCTTAGCAACACTTAGTACTAGTATTTTTTGGATTCTATTTTTCAACTTGGCTAAAAATCACAGCTCATAAACACGTTTCCTAGCCATCTAAGAGTCTTTCTAATCTGGTTTTAGGAGTTTTCTTCTGCTTTTCTGGGCTTGCATGCACAGCATACATCCTTTCACCTAGAAAATCTAGTCAAGAGTTGACTTGGTTCTGAGCAAGAGACAGCCTCATGACTGGAAGGTCGCTGGTTTGATCCCCAGAGCCGATAGCATGTGACTGAGGACCCATATTCCTCAAACCATTCCTGAGTAATGGTGACAGTGGTGGCATGCTGCATTACTAGATTACTAGATAGACTGGAAAACCTTGCAGAGGTAACAAGAATAGCTCTTTCCTGGTTCAGGTCTTACCTCACTGATCGCTATCAGTTTGTTAATCATCTGTCCTTGCAAAAGTAAAGTATGGTGTTCCACATGGCTTTGTTTTAGGACCTATATTATTCACAATATATATGCTACCACTGGGCACCATCAGAAAACACAGCATAAATTTCCTCTGACGGTGTTATGCAGAACCGGGTGATAAAATTAAACTTTGATTGAGGACTATATAAAAGACATAAAAGACTGGATGTCAAGTAACTTTCTCCTACTTAACTAAGATAAAACAGGGGTCCTGCCTCCTGGTCCAAAAGCAGCTAGAAACAAACTGTTTAATTTTGGACTTAAACTTAACGATTTCTCAGTTGCATCAGGTTCATCTGTAAAAAATCTTGGTGTCATGATAGACCCTGATCTGTTCTTCGACACACATATAACATATTACTAGAACAGCCTTTCTGCATCTCTGCTTCTTCTTCTTCTTTCGGCTGCTCCCTTTAGGGGTCGCCACAGCGGATCATCTGCCTCCATCTTGCCCTTTCTGCATCTCTGCAATATTGCTAGATTAAGAAATGCATTATCTCCACAGGATGCAGAAAAGTTAGGTCATGCATTTATTACTTCACGCCTAGATTACTGTAATGCCCTGCTGTCTGGATGTCCCAGCAAAAGCTTTAACAAGCTTCAGTCCAGAGTACTTACAAGAACCAGAAAGTTTGACCATATCAGCGCATATATCCTGTGCGTCTGATGCTGTTGCTTCTTCTGCCTTGATCGGGTGCCCAATGCTCGCCAGTCTTCTGGATTAACCACTATTGAGCTTCATGCTGTGCAGACCTCACCCTCAGGAACTTACCCTGTTACTGCTGCTGCTACATAAACTAACACTAATCAGATTAACCACTGCTCCACCTGTTTTCCCTGCTTTATTCTATAATATAATATAATACTTTATACTAACACTGTTTGCTATCTGGTGTCGACTACAGGAGGTAGACTCCTTCTGAGTCTTGGTTCCTCACAAGGTTTCTTCCTTTTCCTCTTAGGGGGTTTTTCCTTGTCACTGTCTCCATTGGCGACGCTCATGAGGTCTTGGACCCAGATTTTCTGTAACGCTGCTTTATGACAACACCTGTTATAAAAGCACTATATACAGTTATGTGCAAAATAATAGCAGTCTAACATCACTAATACGTGTAATTACTGATTTTGGCAGAAAAGATAATACAACATGGGTAGAAATTCATGGCTAAGTACAGCCAATCAACAGGCAACCAACAGAATCAACAGTCATGATATGCACGCTGTATAATTGGTTGTAATTTACTCATTTAATGAAAGGGTCATGTTCAAATTAATAGCAGTGTGGAGTTCAATTAGTGAGGTCATTCATTCTGTGAAGAAACAGGTGTCAATTATGGACCTTATTTAAAGAAAGAGGCTCTCAAGAGGCGCAACCGTCTAAGCGTTGGCCCTGTCATCAGGAGATCGTGAGTTCGATCCCTGGTGATACTACAGCCATCTGTAGCCGGGAGTCCAAGAGAGCACAACTGGCCTTACTCTCTCTGGGTGGGTAGGATGGCCCCTCTTCTCCCCCCATCAGTCAACGCAATGCTAGTCAGCGCAGGCGTCTGTTAGCTGACATAACAGATCTGGCGGTTGGCGCATTACTCAGAGCATATTCAGCTGTCCCGTGATGTTGTTTGAGCGGCAGTTCGTAAAGATGCGGTGGTTGGTTTCACAGGTCTCGGAAGAAGCCTGTGTTAGCCTTCACCCTCCTAGAACTGGGAGTACTGTGTGACTGGGGGAGTCCTAAGTAGCGGATGGTATTGGAAACAACTCAATTGGCGAGGAAATTGGGTAAAAAAAAAAAAAAAGGAGGGCAGTAAATGTTGTACCTGCTGGTTTTAGCCCTTGCTCAGTGAGCAAAATATGTCGTTCCAGACATTGTACCAAAAGAATAAGAACTTTGACCAAGAAGTTGATTGGAGAGGGGAAAACATATAAAGAAGTGCAGAAAATAATTGGCTGCTGAGCTAAAATGGTCTCAAATGCTTTAAAATGGCAAACAAAACCCGAAACATGTGGTAGGAAAAGAAATACTACCATCCGCATAGATCATAGAATAACAAGAATGGCAAAGAAGCATCCAGTGATCAGCTCTAGGGAAATCAAAGAAGATCTTCAGTTACCTGTGAGTACTGCAGCAATCAGAAGATGCCCATGTGAAGCCAAACTATTTGCAGGAAACCCTCGTAAAGTACCACTGCTGAGAAAAAGACGTGTTAAAAAGGTTACAGTTTGCCAAAGCGCACATTGGCTGGCTTAAAGAGTGCAACATAAAAAGTGGTGCAGCATTCTATGGGCAGATGAGAGCAAGATTGCTCTTATTGGGTCTAAAGGCTACAGTTTGCGAGACGACCCATAAACACTGAATTCATGCCACGGTACACTGTGAAGACTGTAAAACATGGAGGTGCGAGCATAATGGTTTGGGGATGTTTCTCAAACTTTGGAGTCGAGCTCATTTATTGCAAGCCAGGCACCATGGACCAGTTTGAATATATCAAAATACTGGAAGAGGTCATGTTGCCTTATGCTGAAGAAGAAATGCCCTTGAAATCAATGTTTCAGCAGGACAACAACCCCAAACACAACAGCAAGCAAGCAACATCCTGATTCCAGACCAACAAGATTGATGTTATGAAGTGACCAGCCCAATCCCCAGACCTCAATCCATTTGAGAGTTTGTGGAGTAACATCAAAAATGTTGTTTTTGATGCAAAACCCAAAAATGCAGAAAAACTGTGGAATGTAGTCCAGTCAGCTTGGACAGGAATATCTGTTTGCAGGTGTCAGATGTTAGTTGACTCCATGCCACACAGATATAAAGCAGTTATCATAAATAAAGATTATACACCCAAATATTAGTTCAGTGACTAACAGAAAAGCTAAATCTGTAAACAAATTTCAGTTTCTACCGTAAATATACAAGTAGAATATAAAAATATAAAAAAATGCATACACAGCTATTTTTTGAACAGCCTATTAATCTTTTTTCTTCATTTCCAGTTTAAAAATTGATACTTTTGTTCATGTTTTCATTTGGAATTGAATGTGCAGTGCTCTCAGTGCCTTTATGTATAAGGAAATAATTGCTATTATGAGGATTAAGCTTTTTCTCAGTATGTTTTAAACACACTGCTATTATTTTTCACATATCTGTAAATAAACTTTGCTAGCTTGCATTATACTAACAGCATGGACTGCCATCAGGAAATACCATTGCCACACTTGCACTCCCTCCACCATGCTTGTTTTCTTCCCACAGTGCATCCTGTTGCAGTGTTGCCAGGTAAACACTCCACCCATGTGATGTAAAAGAAAATATGACTCATCAAACTAGACCAACTTCTGCCATTGCTCCGAGGTCCAGTTCCGACGCTCACATGCCCGTTGTATGCATTGTGCCACATTCCTTCCATAACATCACTAAAAACTAAAAAGAGTAGCCTTTCTGGTGGTTTGGCTGGAGTAGTCTTCATTGTGCTTGTGCATCCATGAGCCTTGGGTGCCAAACATGCTGTAGCTGGATCATGGTTTGTCCCTCCTAGATCCACCATCGGTAGGTACTCACTCGCTGAGCAGGAGCAACGTTTCAGAGACGACACTGATTTGGTGCTCAGGGGCCGAAATGACAACAGCTTTCTTAAGAAAAAGCTTGCAAAGCTTCCTAAGACAAACAATAAGAAGTTCACAAGAATGTTATTAAATGTAATTCAAATGTAATTAAATGTAAAAGAAGTTCTCAAATATTATCTTAAGACAATCTTAACTATTTTCTTAAGATTTTCTTAAGTACATCTTCGTTGTCTTCTTATGTAAACTGTGGTGCATTTTACAGCTTACGATAAACATTTTAAGTTTTTATTAACTGTTAGTTCCTATATTTAATCCTCTCAGAGGAGCAAAAGGGAGAAAGTACATCAAACTACGTGCAAACAAGAACTACATGTGATGCAGGAAGAAACAGCCAACAGGAAAAACATCTCCTTAGAAAATATGATAATTGTCGGGTGACAACAGAAAGCAAGAGGAGAGGCAGGAGCAGAGACAGCTTCCGTGTTTCGTAAATTTAGATGCTCACCTTGTGAACTGTTACAGCCTACAGTGTTACAGTGTCTGTCGTAAGATACTTTTGCGAATCTGTCCCCAGTCTTTTCTCTTCTTTTTTTAAGGCATGAATAATTTAATTGTAAGTAAATTGATTCTGATACAGTGTTGGTACCAGGTAACTATACAGGGCCCAAGTACTTAGTAGGCATCTTAAAATGCATACAAAGTTCAACAAGGTTGTAGAACATGAAGAATGAAATCATAGTACTGTTAACCCCTTAAATGGTTTTAAAAAAATTTTATTACACATTCCCATCATTTAAGAATGGCCAAACCTTTTTAATGCCCTTGCAGTTACTCAGTAATAAGCATTAGTGTGTAACAAGCTTGGGAGTTTAAGGGGTTATTGCTCAGGTTGAAGTTATAATTAAATGTGTAACTATTGGTTAATCTGGCGATCAAATCTCAAGACAGGTAAGTTTGCAAAAATGACTGTGAATCGGATTATCATAAGATAAGATAAGATGCCTTTATTGTCATTGCACAGTGTACAACAAAATTGAGCAGCAATCCAACTGCGCTTTACACACAAAATAATTAAACATAAGGCTAAAATATATAAAGTTCAGATTTAAGTAAAACAGTATAAAATAGGGCGGCACGGTGACGCGGTGGGTAGCACTTTTGGCTCACAGCGAGGAGGGCCTGGGTTTGATTCCCCGGCCGGGTGACCGGGGTCATCTCTGTGTGGAGTTTGCATGTTCTCCCCGTGTCTGAGTGGGTTTCCTCTGGGTTCTCGGACATGCAGTCCGGCCAATTGGACATGCTACATTTCCCCTAGGTGTGAGTGATTGTGTTTGTCTGTCTATCTGCCCTGTGATGGACTGGCTGGGATGGGCTCCAGCACCCACCTGTGACCCTGAGGGAGAAGTGGCTTAGAAAATGTGTATGTATAAAATAGTATAAAAATATCATTGATTATTACATTTCACTGGTCAGTCTGGTAATCATGTTTCACAGAACATCAGGACAAGCACACAAGTTCACTGGATTTAAAAAAAAAAAAAAAAACTCCAATCAAAAACTCTTGACAGGTTCTGGTGAGGTAGGAATGCAGAACCAGCATTCAGCAGCGAGAGAATTACAGGAAATTCTACACCAGGAATGAGAAAGTGTCAACACATGAACACGAGGAAGTAGCCTGGTGGAATAAATAAATGCAGAAAAACAAACAAAACAT
Source organism: Pygocentrus nattereri (assembly GCF_015220715.1). Lineage (NCBI taxonomy): Eukaryota > Metazoa > Chordata > Actinopteri > Characiformes > Serrasalmidae > Pygocentrus > Pygocentrus nattereri. Next base: position 43,068,985 of record NC_051213.1, on the reverse strand, counting down.
CTCACTTAAAACTCTTGATAATTGTTTGTCCTGTTGTCTGAGCTGCTTGAAACGGCTTAGAAGTACAAAAGTCGGTTCCCTGAGAATAAAATAAACAAGATGTATCTTCCTGCTATATCTGTATATAGGATATCTGTATCCTGCTGTATTATGATGGAAGAAATCCGTCATTCCTGTTTTCACAGTTTAGTTTCACATTTACATTTCATGACATTTAGCAGACGCCTTATTAAATCATAGTATACACTCTTTGGAAAGATAAAGTGAGTAAAGACTGTGGTTCTTTTGAGAACTGATGTAAATTAAAGATTCTCAAAATTAAAATGCCATGTATTATACAGGATAGATCATAAATAAGGCCTAAGCACATTGGAGCAAGTGCCCTAAAACAAGCTTCCTCAGTAGGGCGTAAGAGAGAAGACAGATACTTTATAGGGAGCGAGTGGACTTGTGAACCTTTCAAGGCCAAAAAGCCGAGGTGGAAAAGTACCAGCATGCGCTTGGCACAATGTTTTTTTAAAAAGGATTCAGACTAGACCTGGAGATAATGGTTCAAATAAGACCCTGAAAGGGTTAACTCTGCTCTAACTCTGCTCTAAGCAGATTTTGCAGCAAGTATAGCTGCTGTCCTTGGCAGAAAACATTCCGTCCAGAACCATTTGTTCCCTTTTGTAGGTAAGATTATCGTACACAGAGCAGAAGCCCCCCTCCCTTGGGCAGTTCCGGTGGTCCGTGAGTGTGTTTCTGTCAGCTTAGCATTTTATGACTGTTAGACAACTTATTTGGGTCCACCCTGTTTGCTTGTACGCAACAGGGCAGGACGTGTTTGTATAAAAGAAGGAGTGCCCTTCTTTCTGTGTGCAGAAGACTTAATAAACTCTTTGACTGATTACGAGAGTGGTTCTGTCTTCCTGCACCGGGCATGCTCGCTGAGACTGAGAGATTCTAACAGGACAGGTGTAATCCGCTCTCTGGTTCCTCTTCCACAAACGGACTAAAATTGGCCGGTCTGTACAGACCCTATTTCATAGACATATGAAGGTCAATTTGGATATAATGGTGGTTTTGTGAAACCAGGAGATGACAAAAAGAGGTGGGGCGATGTCACCCCACCTTCACCGAGGGTATAAAACATGTGTACAAATTCTGTATATTTGGGAGTGTCATCCAACGGCCTTTGGAAAACATTCTCCATGCTCAAGAAATAAAGGACCTGCACTTCTGAATTCTTCTCGTATTTCTTAGTTCGTTCGATTCTTTTTATTTTCTTTCAACAAACAAATTGAATTAGTTTTATTTTACAAACCATAGATAGAACTTAGGCTTGGTGGTCAAACAAGTGTCGAGGAACGACAGAACCCTGAACCTTCAAAGAATAATTTGCGTGCTTAAATGGTTCTTTGCATGGCAAAAATGTTCTATGTAGTGTGATTATAGAACCATTTTCAAAAACAACACATTTCCATCAATCCATGCAAAGAACCATTTGAGCTTGCAGACTGTTCCTTAACCTCTTATGCTTGTGGGTATATTTTGTTTTTTCTGAATGTACGTGACCAAACCTTTGGCAAATTATTCTGTAACTCCATCCATTTTCTAAGCCGCTTCTCCGTCAGGGTCACAGGGGGATGCTGGAGCCTATCCCAGCAGTCTTTGGGCGGAAGGCAGGATACACCCTGGACAGGTCGCCAGTCCATCGCAGGGCAGACAGTCACACACACACACACACACACACACACACACACACACACACACACACACACACCCCTAGGGGCAATTTAGCACGTCCAATTGGCCTGACTGCATGTCTTTGGGGGAGGAAACCGGAGAACCCAGAGGAAACCCATGCAGACACAGGGAGAACATGCAAACTCCACACAGAGAGGACCCTGGCCGCCCAGTCGGGGAATCGAACCCAGGCCCTCCTCGCTGTGAGGCGATAGCGCTACCCACTACGCCACCGTGCCGCCCTTAAAAAATATGGAGCGCTTCACGGATTTGCAGGGGCCATGCTAATCTTCTCTGTATCGATCCAATTTTAGTATATGTGCTGCCGTAGCAAGCACTTATTCTGTAACTGCGTGAAATAAATGTAGATTTTTATTTTATTTATTTTTTGTAAAAGCTCCCCTCAAATAAACAGAAAATGTGTTTTATGATCACACATATTGTTATATGCTTACAATTTACTGCTGAAAGCCAAAAATCTTTTTTTATTGTTATAAATTTTTTTACAAAGTAGATCACTGAAGAGACGCCATCTATTTATAGTTTATAGCCCAGATTTGTGTAAAAATGGGTCGACTTTCAGTAGAAAGAGAGTTCAGCTTCTTTCATTATAAAGTTTAAAAATTATATCACCCATCTATGTTACTGGAAAGACGCCCACCTTTTGAATGTAGCTTAAGAAATATGAACGTTATGAAGTATATGACAAAGTGCGTTTCGGAACCATCGATGGTTCCAAGGAGTTTAAAAGGTTAAGTGTTCACTTCTTTACTAAAGAAGCCTTGAATAATCATCTTTTTTAGCGTGTAGAGGAATGTAGCATTAGGCGTCTTGCCCAAGGACTACTGTGTGCTGTAGTTGCCTATAGGGGGTTCGAACTAAAGGCCGATACGTGGAGGGTAGCATTATTATGCCAACCATACACGCTAAATGCTATACGATTGCATTTATACTTTGGCAGGTCTTGATGAATGATCTGTTTTCCTATTTGAATCTAACAAAATTGTATTGATGGCTTTTACCTTGAAGTGAAATTGAAGTTCCAACAAGTTACTCCATAGTTTACTGTCTAGTATGCACTGAAAACATGAACCAAATTGTTCCACTTTAGCCTGTATATCTTTAGCCAGGAAACAAGCTCTATAAAATATGTCAGTCATCGTGAGCGATTTATAGGTTCAAACAGTTGTGACACATTGCAACCTATGAGGAAGCTGCTCAGGTGTTTTGACAGTGGTGGTTATGTGGGCCTGAGGAGACTATATAAGTTCAAAAGGAGAGCAGAGAGCTGTTCTGCAAGCAGAGAAACCCAGCTAATGAGATCTGTGGTGGCTCAATTATTTGTGCTAGAATATTCCTGGCAATAGTGATTTAACATTTTAATTATAAGATTTTTTTTATGATGAAAATAACATTTGCTGATGAGATTTGAAGATTTTAAGATCAAAGTGCAGGGCATTTTTTTCTAATCAACTTTTAAGTCCACGAGTGCAGAACAGTTGGTGAAACTTAATGAACCATGGATTTCCTTGCTTTTCTCCTGTTGAGCTTGGCTGTCGCAGCTGCATCATTCACGGTGGGTCTACAAAAAGGAAACATATAGACTCTATTAGTAATATATTTCATTAGAAGTTATGATTCAAGTCATTGCTTAAATGATGTTTTTGTATATTTAACATGTGATATTGTCTTTCTCCTCAGCCCCCACCAACAGTAATAGGTAAGCACAATACAATTTCCACAACAGAATTTTTAGAGTAATGTTTCGTCTGTATCTCATATAAATCCATTCATGGGTCCTGGGCCCCATTTTGCGAACTGTTAGTATAGGCAACCCTCATTTGATTAAGCTTTGAGCTTTTAAAAGAAGGAAAGTACTTTTATTGAAATGGGCAAACTATATGTACACCTCTGTCAGTTTCCCTGTAATCACTGCTTACCATCTGTTCTTTTGTAGATGTTGATGTTGATCGAAAGGACATCCCAGAGATAAACAAAGGTAAACTGCTTTGTTATTAGAAGTGTTATATATATATATATATATATATATATATATATATATATATATATATATATATATATATGTGTGTGTGTGTGTGTGTGTGTGTACGACCAGGGTCTTCTCTGTGTGGAGTTTGCATGTTCTCCCCGTGTCTTTCCTCCAGTTCTCAGGTTTCCTTCCACAGTCAAAAGACATGCAGTCAGGCCATTTGGACATGCTAAGTTGCCCCTATTTGTGAATGTGTGAGTGAATGTGTCTGCAATGGACTGGTGACCTGTCCAGGGTGTATTCTGCCCACAACGCAGAATGAGAAGTGTAATAATGCCAGATTTATAGAACTTATTCTTTCATTTATTCATCATTCATTTTTCAGGTTTAAACCTCAGAGAAGGAGATATCAAGGAGGTACGTTTTAAGACAGTATTTCATAGTATATTACTTTAAATACAAATCCATTAAAACTCTGTTGCCTCCACTTAAAAACTAGGACCCTTCTAGACAACTTCAAAGGAGTGTGATTTTGCTGACCCAGTATCGTTGGAACAGATATGTCCCCTACGTGCTGAATGAATCTCTCAGTAAGGAAAATCTTTGAATCGATTATAGTCCTTTACTGACCTGTGCTTGTATTCTTTGTATATCAAAGCAGATTTTGATTATTATTTCAGGCCTGAATGACAAAGGAGTCATCTTAAGAGCCTTTGAGCAGCTGAGACTGAAAGCGTGTATTGACTTTAAGCCTTGGACAACAGAGCAAGACTACATATCTGTGGAAGCACAAAATGGGTACAGTGAATTCTGAAGGAAATCTCTGCAGCATATTCACCCAATGCACTTCACTACAACTGTTTAAATCACAGCCATACACTCAGTCACTGTACACGTAATCACAGATTAGCCTGTTAATCTTATAGAAAATAAGTTTTTGGTAAAAATTTGCAGGAATGACAAGTATAGGACAGTATTTCATTCCATGCATACATTTAACTTGGAATTTTCCACTGATGCACACACTCAGCCAACAGTAAATTTCCATGCAGGACTAGTATTAAAACAATCACCTTCCTGTTTATCTTGTTTTCATCTTTAGCTTGTTGCGTGTCAAAGTAACCTTCCAAAAGAAACAGAAACTCAACAGGCTGCATATATTCAGTGTAAGCCTGCCACAAAGATCATCAAAATGTAACAACATGTACCTTGCTTTGATTAATCGACACTGATCTTAGGGTTGTTCCACACTGACTCATATGACAGGTCATGCATTTCACAACAAAGTTCAGGCAAAAAAACAGTCTTAAGTGCCTTGAAAAGGCGTTGATACCCACATCAAGATCAAGGCATCAAGGCTGTGACAGAGTTATGACCCCATTGAGACCAAGCCTTATCTAGTCTGCTTCCAGTTTAATGAGATACGCAGCCTTTTACAGAAATATATTATTCTATTTTACTTCCCTTTCTGTGTAAAAATGACTCATCTGGTCAAATACTGTCAAGACACTGTGATAGCTGGGTATGTAATTCAAAGAAATTAGCTTTATGCAGCTCCAGTCACTTCAATTCAAGTTTTTGCTTTAATGTGTCTTAGCATATAATAAGCCTGGGATTTAAAGGAGCTACTATGCCACCTGCCTCTGTATACGCATGACTTCTTGATGGTTTGACATAAGGAATACTAATATGACCAAAGTTCAAATTTGTATTCTTCTACGAACTTGTTAGCAATAAGTGTGGCTGAAGGAGCCATTCCCACCAATTTCTCCACATATTTTGCCCATGTGTTGTTTGACTGACAAGTTTTATATAAATGAATAGTAAATAGATCCAACTATCCAAACAGTAATGCGTGATTGCACTGTAACTGGAAGCAGCGGTTAGGTTGTTTTGTGTCTTTTCTTCTCTAAAACATATTCAAAATCATCACCAGAATGGTCTGAAAAGAACCTAAACTAAACGAAATAAAAACATAGTAAAAATAACATTTCCATCTGCTCTCAGGGGATGTCTGAATTTTGGAACCAATGAATTTTAAATATGCACTGATTACAAAACGGCAACACAGTTTCAGGTTATGCTTCATTCAAAGACCTACCTCCTAACCTTTCTCTTAGTCATCGGACTGGAACCAAATCAGATAAGAGCTTTTTTTAAGCACCACACAATTTACTGAAAATCCTGGGACAGTAGTCAAGAAATAAAAGTTTCAAAAACCTGCTCAGCTAGAGTGACGTTCCAAAAGTACAAGTTTTTTTATTACATTGGTTGTAAGAAAAAGTCTACGTCAGATTCATGTTGGCTGATGTAATGTTGGTGCTTTCTTCCGAAAATTCCTTCCTCGGTTGTCCAATGACATTGTATGAGCGGCAGCTTGAAAAATGTGGTAGCTGGCTTCACAGGTCTTGGAGGAAGCCTGTGTTAGCATTTACCCTCCTAGCATTGATAGTATCTGACTGGGGGAGTCCTAACTAGCAGGTGGAATTCGAGACAACTAATGCCTAGTTCACACCACACGATTTTAGCCTGGTTTTTCAGTCGCCGACTGTTTTTTGTCGATCGCCGACAGAAACCTGTGGTCGGAGGCAAATCGGCGATCACTTGGCGCTCGCTCAGTCGTGTAGTGTGAACGGCTGAAAGACGCTCGCCGAGCCTTTGCCGAATAATTGCCAAATAATCGCCGACTAATCGCCGACGCCTGGCAAAAAGCTAGCATGTTTAATATCCAGCCCAGTCGGCGACTGCGACTCAATAGCAGCGTGTAGCTACAGCCAATGGGAACGCGGAGAGAGAGAACCGCGTCACCGCTGAAGATCTCTCCGCGCGCCAGTCGAGGAGTACACAAACAGAATAACGGCTACAAGAGGTTCTCGCTCTACTTGGACACAAGAAATGGAGGAACAGTTGATGGAGCTTTGGCAAGAGCACCAGTGCCTTTTTGACGTGTCCAGTGACCTGTACCACAACACGTGGTATTCTACGTGGTATTGCTAGTTCTCACGAGAGTTTCGTTTTCGTGTGTTCTCGTGTTTTTTGACAGCAGCCAGATGAGTCGGCGATTCCCCAGAGTCCATGTCGCCGATCAGTCATGTAGTGTGAAAGCCACAGCAACTGAAAGACTCGCGATTACAGCACAACCAGTCATGTAGTGTGAACGGCACAAAAACCTGACGACTAAAAAAGTGGTGTAGTGTGAACCAGGCATAAATTGGGGTGAAGAACATTGTCACATATATGGCACAAAAATAATGAACTCTGTAGAGTCTGTTGCGCTTTTGAGTGGCATGGAAAAATTAGACTAACCAATAATCTTTTCCATTGAGCGAGAACACCCAGTATCACCTCCACTTGTAGCTTCATGTGCATGTACGTCGGCATACAACCTTGTTTCATTGGGTTTTTGTTAAAAAAGTAGAAGAAAAGCAGAAACTCTGCAGATGATAAAAGGCTAGCCCGCTACATGGTGCTTTGCCTCGTCTTAAAAAGTAAAAAAAAAAACACAATAAAACCAAAAATTCAAGAAAATCAAAAACTACCATTCAAAAACTACACCAAATGTGCAACAAAATATTGTATTTTTTATTTTTGATCATTTTATTTTTTGTATTTTTATTCCGTTTTTTTCACTTCTTTGGCTTTTCTGCAGAATAGAGGAATTCTGATGGTTTTCACTATCCACTTTTTACCCCCATATATTCACTCTGATTTCTGATTCACATTGCCTTTAAATCGTCTGCTTCCCTAGTATGAACGGCCATCCGCTCCTTCACTTCTTAACTGCACAAAATACACTTTGTGACCTTATGTTTTTGTGAGTGTTTATTACAATATTTTGTACATAATTTTAGTACCACACCACTCAAAAGAATCTGCAAAACATCATCATCATCACTTTTACTTATATAGTGCCTTTCAATCAAAGAACATGAACAATTAACAACAAAGGGACACTATTAGGTAAACATTCAAGTATAAATGGAACAATAATAACAGTGAAAACAGATTTAAATGAAGACAGAGAGGTAGCATCTCGAGTAGACTTGGACAGAGTATCCCATAATTATGAAGCTGAGTCTACATATTGATACTTAAAGGAACCAATGCTATACATTGATTTATCCAAACAAAAAAAACCTAGGTGGGGTTTTAAAACGTGCAAAATATGTTGTAAAACTGAGGCCAAAAAATGACTTTTTAAAATTGACGATGGGCAGTTTTTAAAGTTTTGCTGTGGTCTTTCAATACTGCAGCCTTTCCATGATTTTACAGGTGTTGGTCCTATATTGGGAAGATGGGTGGGCGGCAGCAGCTCTCTATTGGAAATGGATGTGGATACATCGGCATTGTGGAGCACGAGTTTCTTCACGCTCTGGGATTCTATCATGAACAGAGCCGAAATGATCGGGACAACTACGTGACCATCATTTATGAAAACATCCTTGCAGGTCATTACCATGTTTCTAAAACCTGTTAACATGTCTCAACAGTGTTTTTTGCCCTATAAACATGCTGGTTTTATCTGAATAAGAGATTGTAGAGCATGAGAGTTAATCATTTAATACTAAATCTACATCACAAATTTCTGTAAGTTTTATATAGTATATAAAATACAGTATGCAGTATAACTTTGGTACATTTTTTATATAAGCTACGCTAAATCATTATCATAAATTTCTGTCTTGCTCTTTGGTTTCAGGATACTCAAGTAACTTTAATAAGGCACCTGAGCTGACAAGCACCACACAGGGAACTCCATATGATTACACGTCTGTGATGCACTATGGACAAGACACTTTCACCAATGGGAGCGGACACACCATCATCACCAAAGTCCCTCGGTTCCAAAATGTTATTGGTCAGCGCTATGACCTGAGTTCTTTAGATGTGTTTGAGCTCAACAATCTCTATAAATGCAGTATGTATTTTTATACATTTTTTCAATGAGCACCAAAAGTTTAATTGTTTGATTTGACCATACAGTGAATTTGAATTATTAGACAAAGTTTCCACATTCCACTGGCAACCTGATTCTGAGTCCTAGGTGAATACATTTACACTGCTTAAAACATATCTTGTACATGAACATACAATGTTTAAAACACCATTCCATTAATCAGTGCATAGCATGTATTAAACATTCCAGATTTTAAAAACTCTAAAGAGGACTGTAACAACAATCCTCTATGCAAACACTAAAGCCTGAGTAGACCGATAAATCAATATGGTGATCAGTTATTAATCTGAGTGTTACTGAGCTCTGCTTAAGACTGAGTAGTCCGATAAATCAATGTAACGATCAGTTATTAATCTCAGTGTTACTGAGCTCTGCTAAAGCCTGATTAGACTGATAAATCAATGTGATGATCAGTTATTAATCTGTGTTACTGAGCTCTGCTAAAGCCTGAGTAGACTGATAAATAAATGTGATGATCAGTTATTAATCTCAGTGTTACTGAGCTCTGCTAAAGCCTGAGTAGACTGATAAATAAATGTGATGATCAGTTATTAATCTCAGTGTTACTGAGCTCTGCTAAAGCCTGAGTAGACTGATAAATCAATGTGATGAGTCAGTTATTAATCTCAGTGTTACTGAGCTCTGCTAAAGCCTGAGTAGACTGATAAATCAATGTGACGATCAGTTATTAATCTCAGTGTTACTGAGCTCTGCTAAAGCCTGAGTAGACTGATAAATCAATGCGATGATCAGTTATTATTCTCAGTGTTACTGAGCTCTGCTAAAGCCTGAGTAGACTGATAAATCAATGTGACGATCATTTATTAATCTCAGTGTTACTGAGTTCTGCTAAAGCCTGAGTAGACTGATAAATCAATGTGGTGATCAGTTATTAATCTCAGTGTTACTGAGCTCTGCTTAAGCCTGAGTAGTCCGATAAATCAATGTGATGATCAGTTATTAATCTCAGTGTTACGAAGCTCTTGATTGATGATTGAACTGAATGATCTTGCTAATACTGCCACTAAATATGTACAGAGTGATAAGTACCAGTTTACATTAGTACATTAGTGTTGTACTGGACTCATGTATGTGAAAGTCAGCTACCGGTTTTCCAGAATTTAGCAATTGTGATATGGCAAATTGTTGACCTAGTTCATAAGACAGTTGTCCTTTCGAGGGCACTGGGGAGCAGTTGTGGACTGCAGCAGGCTAAAAACATGTTGAGAATTTTAATTTTTGTTTTTTTCATTTTAATGAGCAAAATTATTCTTTAAAACTCCCAACCAGTAACAGTGAGGAACAATGTGAGCTAAGTAAGAACAGCAGAATACAATACTAAATACAAATACTAGTTTTCTGCACAAGTCTTTTTGAGCGTTCTTTTAAATTTCTACTTAACTCACCGAACACTGATAATTTCTGCAACACAGAGTCCAAATAGATAGTTATGAGACATGGGAAACTTCAGTGTTCACAGTAACAAAAAGTCATAAAAGACAAAAGATCAACTGCTACTGTGTTTGTGTTCAAAAGCTTTTTTTATTTATTTTTTTCATAACAGATTCATCCATCTCCTTTCTGGACCGCTGTAGCTTTGATAATGACATGTGTCGGATGGTTAACTGCTCTTCCACTGCTAATGGATGGAAGATGGCAAGCAATGTATCTGGAGGCCCATTTAGCGATCACTCCAACCTGGCATCCATAGGTCATGTTTCTAGTTGTCATGAAAATTTATTTTGAATAATACTGGCTTTAGTTGCAACCATATCAATTTGGATATCATGAAGATATTTTACATTTTCTTTTTCAGGTGTTCCTGCTGTGTCTATGAACACCAATTCTTCAGGTATACATTTGAGGTGTTGGAGGAAAAAAAATATTTTGTTCATATGTAAATTTATTCAGTCAGTCCATTAGTCAATCAGTTGCCAACTTTGTTTTTGCCTGTTCTCCAGCAGATTGGATCAAAAATGAAATAATTACTATAAGGTTAAATTAAAGCTTTAATTTGAAGGTATTTCCATCAATTTGGTGAAACAAATAGGATTTGATGTTTCGGGGGCTAGTGTTGTCTGCAGTAAAAGAAATAAACTTTCAGTGGAAAAACATTTGGCTTAACTATAAACATCAAACACACAGGCTCAAAAATAAGATCGAGCTTGATGTTTAGGTCATTATTATCATGACAAAGATATGGTGACAATAGAAAATATTGAGTTCCCTTTTAACTCACTCACAATCACTGATTCACCCACTTGGGAAGGGGGGGGTCCGACACACTACTGATAAAACTACTGTAAAATGTTCATGCTGCGTACAATTCCACACAGATTTCCACCAGAGAGGTCTCCAAATCCCAATATCTTACATAGTGTAGCTTTAACTGTTTTCAGAGTCATTGTACTGAGCACCGCAATGCTACCTTTTTAATAATTGCAACTCCAGGTACAAAGCATTACCTTATATTCACACTATGACCTGTCATCAATTTTTTAGGTTTCTAGAAATAATAACCAGTTGTATCGGTCAATACCTTACGCATGCCTGCTAACTGCAACGTAGAACTGTTGTGAATGGAGCATGTCTGACAGAGATCTGGGTTTGTAGAAAATACACAACCCACTCTCTTTGTGTCCGGCAGTGCAAAGTACCACCTAGTATTCAACGGGGTCCCATGTTGGCTCACTAATCCAGCATTGGCTGGCTGCTAACTCACTCACCATAGCAGTGCTGAAGCTAGCTTTAATGGCAATGTTTGGTTTAACAATTCTTCTTCTGGAAATGCTCTTTTCTACTTTACTTTTCCTAACATTAACTGAGATCGTATCTCCTCTTCTGTCTTTGGTTTTAGAAATGAGTATTGATTCACTCTTTCTACCCGTCTCTTGGGAAATTAGAAGGTTTTCAGATTTACAAATACACTGTGGCATGTTGTGAAGATTTTCAGAGGCATCCTGAGCATAGTACCAAAAGCTAGGCTGTGAAAGGCCCACTACAGAGTGGGAAAGGGCACCACCATGAGGTAGACCAGTGCTTTAGCTCTAGTTAGTTAAGAATACCAAAGAAAAAAAAAAAGCTTGCCGATTGTGGGTGAAACAGCTAAACAACCTTCCCCTGAATTTGTTTTTGTGTGTTTATATTTCTTCCTAGCAAATAGCATAAAGCATAATGTCATGATAAGTTTATTTTCAAGGACCAATTTCAATTTTTTTTTTTTGGATTTGTCCAGGGGGTTAATTTGAGACCCCTTGTATTTCACAGTTTCGTCACTGAGGGTCTGTGTAAAAAAAAAAATAAGTAAATCCAATTTAAACAGGGCTTAAGACACATCTTTTACATCCTGAGAGTGGTCTCAGTCTGATAAATACAGCTAATTCCAGCTGTAGATACAACAACTAGAATCAAATCAAACCTTGTCTAGTCTAGGACTAAACTGTAATGTCAGTTGCATTTCATCCTATTTAGTCTGGCCATCTGGGAAATTTCCACTTAGTCCTCAAAAATGAGCTTGTGATTCCTACATTGTTCAGCCAATACAGAGATAAATATGCTCAATTCAAAGCTGAAATCTGGCACATTTGTTCTATTTGTTTTGAATACAATGTGCATACAGTGGAATACAGTTAGTCAAAACAACAAAACTAGAGTCAAATCACTTGCAAATGCTCTTATACTGTTTATTTTGAATGCCACTGTGTGTACTATTGTCTGTAGGGCCATCTCTCTTCATGCACTTCAGCACGGAGGCTGGGCAGGAAGGAGACTCAGGCCGACTGGAGACTAAGGAGATGACACCCCGCAGAGGCTGCCATGTCCAGTGCCTGCAGTTTTTCTACTATCACAGTGGGAATGAGACTGACCAGCTCAACATCTGGATCAGAGAGTACCAGAGTGATACTGACACCACAGGAACCCTCAGACTCATGGACCAGATCACAGGTGATTGCCTTGGAAACAATGATTTCCTTTTTAAGACAAAGCAGCAAATTTCTAACCGTAAGATAAATCCTAGTGTCACTTAAACCAATTTGCCAGTTAATGACATCTACAACCCCTTTTCCAAAAACAGTTGAGACACTGTGCAAAATGTAAATGAAACAAAATGCAGTGGTGTGCAAATAATTTAAACCCTGTTTCATTGAAATCACCTCAAAGACAAGTCAAATGTTAAAACTGAGAAATGTTCTAGCAACACGTTCCAAAATAGTTGGCACAGGGATAACAAAACACGGGTTAAGTTGTGTAATACTGAAAAAAATATTTGCATTTGATGTTGGAAACGTAAGTGCACCTTAATCTACCTGATAAAATATCCAATGAATGTAGGTACAATGTAAACTGGCAACTAACAAAGTACATAGGTTTTAAAATTTTAATGGGTGATACAAATTATGCGTACCTGATTAGCAGCTCAGTGTACATAAAAACAAATGTTTTCAGGATCTCCCACTAATCACTGGCAGCTGCGCTATGTCCCGCTAAATGCGGGCAAGCCATTCCTAGTGGAATTTGAAGCACGGAAAGGAGCCGGATATTCCAGAGGAGGCTTCTCAGTGGACGATATCAACCTGTCAGAATCAGAATGTCCTCATAATGTGTGGCAGATCAGGAACTTCATGGAGCTTTGGAACAACTCTGCACCTGGCACTTTGAAGTTCAGCCCAGCCTACTACTCCCCTGACGGCTATCGCTATCAGGTAATTCTGGTACTGGATCAGGACAGCTTTTCCATCTATGTGCGACTGGTATCTGGTGTCTATGATAATCAGCTACAGTGGCCTTGCCCATGGAGACAAGTGACTTTCTTGGCGCTGGATCAGAACCCAGACATCCAACAGCGCATGTCGAATGAAGCAAGCCTCACAACTGACCCAGCTCTAATATACGGTGAGACCTTGCTTTTATGCTCTCAAATATCATCTGTACAGTGTAAATACAATGTTTTACCTTATTTATGTATTTGACTTGACCCTGTTTATTCAACACTGTGAATATGATATATTATTCTAAGCTGTTTTACTCTTTTATTTTAGGTGGAAAGTACTTTTGGGGCAAGCCTAGTGATGTGGGATATCTAACACTTGTCAACGGTAACGAGTTGGTAAATGTGACTTATGGAATGGGCTATTCCATATTCATGGAAAAGGCCCAACTCAACGACAGGGAGTTTGTCAAAGGTGGTGATCTCATCCTTCTCTTCAGCATGCAAGGTTAGCTTTCATTTTACAGTCTGACATTACAAGGTTTTACTCATACTTGTCTACACACAGTGTTGTGTAAAAAGTCTTAAGCAGCCACAAAATTTTTAGATGTATTTTTGCCTGTACTAACATCATATCAATACAATAATTGTAGATATTTATACAGAAAACCTGATTTCATTCAATAAAGGATTGATGAGCGAAGTATCTTCTGGTATTCAACCGGGTCCCAAGTTGGTTTGATAATCTAGCATCAGTTTGCTGCTAACTCATTCACCATGCAGGGCCTCAGTGGCTATTTTGGTTCAATAATTCTATTAGAAATGCTCTTTTCTAGTTTGGTAATGAGCTCTTCCACAGATTAACAGAGATCTTATCTCCTCTTCTATCTCCAGATTGCGAAAGGAGTATTCACTCTTCATACCAATGTCTTGGGAAATTGGGAAGGTTTTCATATTTACAAATACACTGTGGAATGTTTGAAGTTTTTGAGGTATCCCAGGCATAGAACCAGTTGCTAGGCTACAGCGCCACCCATTGTGTCCATTATTTCCCCCCCAAAATAATTTAATAAACACATGAATTATTCAAATTTCTTTTCGTCTGCAAAAATTTTAAATGTCAGGTGGCACAATCAAAAACAAAGGTCTTTTATTTTGACATGCTTTCACAAAAGTGGTGCCAGAGTATTGTATCACAAAAGACCTTAAATAACTTTCATGGTGCAAGGTCAAGGTTAATAGACCTTTCACAAATTTTGGAAAAAAGTCATTTTCGAGTCATAGTTATTATTATTATGTGTATTTATTAAAAAAAACATTCTGTGGGTATCTCAGGCAGCACAACCAGTCAAAAAGCAAATGGCGCAACCAGACTAGTAGTTTTAATGAGTAAAACAGACAAACTACATTTAGAAAACCTTATTCCTCATTGTCCCATATACAGTGGGGTCTAAAAGGCGGAAACTGGCTCTTGGCATGTGGAGCGTTACATCACTTGGTGGGCAGGTGCCAGAGAAGTATCAACTAGATATTGTTGAGCTTACCTCTACCCCCTAGATAGGTGTTGGTCCCTCTCCTACTCAGCTGTGGGGATACCCATGAGTCCCCGGCTGGGTACCGTGCACTTGGAGGGGGTCACCCCAATGCAAATTATAATCGCAGGGAGGAGAACTGTTGGCCCCCCAAACTGAAAACGTTTGGCCAAGTTAGACAGATAATCAGCTGATACTACATAAGTGGAGGTGGGGGGATTTTACAAATTGTGTAACCTCATGTTTATACCAGAAGGAACCAGGAAATGGTCATAGACACCAATGGGGTTCCTAGAGACTAGACGCAATATAAATAATTTTTTTCCTCTCAAAGATGCAGACTTCTTTGCTTTCATTTAAAATGTCCCTGCAAGTGCCAATAATTTTCCTAAATTCATATTTATCGTTTTTAGAGATTGTTTTGCCCATTTTCCTTTCTGGACCCAAAAATTCTGGAGTTGACTGCATTTCCTGTCCAAATCAGATATAATTTGTGTCTTTGTGTTTCTGATTGTGGTCAGATGTCTCAGCGCTGCAGCAGAATAACTCTCTGCCCTGCCCCAAAGTGCCACTGAAGACCTTCAGCATCTCTCCGTATCAGGGAGCTCAAGGAGGATCCTGCGAAACACGGTAAGCAATCATTCACGCTTTGCTGTTTCACACAAGAACAATGACAGGATTGTTTTCACATCGTGGTTTAAATAAGGCCTTCAAGTATTGGAAGAAAATTCTATATGCTTATATTAAATGGTTTCATTATAGGATGCCTGTCAACATGTGCTGTGTACCATGTCATCTGTCAGCAGATGGAAAGTTTAAATTACATCACTGACAAGTTTTTGTAGATATAATAATTAAGTAAACCTTTCTCCACTATAATTCTCCAGAGCCATTCACCCATCTCCTGCATCCACAACCACAAGCACACCCAAAACCTCAACCTTCATCAAGACCACCACAGCTGATGTCAGGTACATTGATTCCTACTGTTCTCTTTTTTTTTAATGACTGCTACATTTGATCTCTTATTATTGCAAAATATCGGTTTACACTTTCAATGCTCTTGAAAAATAAACTCACTGTGCTTTATGCAATATTGCCCAATACATACATGCAGACTTATTCAGCAATGAATGTTTGTGCAGCCCTAACTTAAAGTTAAAGTCCAATACATGTGGCGAGATGAGGGCCAAAAACAAAATAGTACACATATAAAGGTGTGTGGGTTTTTAATTCATAACTTTACATTATGTTTTGTTTCTAAAACATTCCCAAAATACTATGTTAATAGGAAAGTAAGAATTTAGTAAATTATATGTACAACCCCATTTCTTAAAAAAGTTTGGACACAGTGCAAAAGAAAAAATAAAAACAAAATGCAATGATGTGCAAATCATTTAAACCCTATATTTGAGTACAAACACAACATATCAAATGTTAAAACTGAGAAATCTTATTGTTTTTTGAAAAATATGTGATTTTGAATTTGTCGCCCACAAGTTGGTACATGTGCAAGAAAAAACTGAAGTTTTGTAATGCTAAAAAAAAAAAAAAACACCTGGTGGTTAATTGGCAAAAAAGTCAGTAACATGACTGGGTATAAAAGAGTATCCCAGAGAGGCGGAGTCGTTCTGAAGTAAAGATGAAAAGGGTTCACCATTCTATGAGACTGCACAAAAATCCAGTATTTGCTGGCTGTGATAATTGGGCCCTCAGGCAGCACTGCATTAAAACACAGACATGGTTCTGTGTTGGAAATCACTGCATGAGCTCAGACACTTTTCTGAAAAACACTGTCTGTGAGCACAGTTTGTCGCTGTATCCACACATGCAAGTTACAAAATAGTAAACACAAAGAAGGACCCAGATATAAACAGGATCCAGAAATGCTGCCACCTTCTCTGGGTCCGAGCTCATTTAAAACAGACTGAGATGAAGTGAAAAAAAAAAGTGTTCCAACAGCTCAACATTTGAAAATTTTTGGAAATCATGGACACTGTGTCCTCTGGGCTAAAAACCATTCAGCTTGTTATCAGCTGAAAGCCAGTATTCAAGATGCTACAGGGATGCATTAGTGCACATGGCATGGGTGTCGTGCACATCTGTGAAGGCAGCATTAATGCTGAATGATCTATACATGTTTTGGCAACATATGCTGCCATCCAGATAACATTTTTATAAGGCTTTGATTATTTTAGCAAAACAATTTCAAACCACATGTATTACAACAACGTTGCTCCATATTAAGAGTCCGAGAGCTAAATTGACCTGCCTGAAGTCCAGACCTGTCACCCAAAACAAAAAAGACCCGTTGAGCAGCTGAAATCCAAACAAGAATGGGAAAACATTTCACTTTCAAAAATACAGCAGTCAGTCACCTCAGGTCCCAAACACTTAGTGTTGTTAAGAGAAGAGATGATGAAACCCAGTGGTAAACATGCCCCCCGATCCCAACTTTTTTGGAATGTGTTGTCAGCATTGAATTCAAAATGGGCAGATATTTTTCAAAAGACAACATTTTTCTCAGTTTCCACATTTGATATGTTGTGTTTGTAGTATTTTCCTTTAATATATGGTTTACATGATTTACATATCATTTCATTCTATTTTTATTTACATTCTGCACAGTGTCAGTTTTTTTGGAAATAGGGATGTAGTATAAAAAAATGTCATTTGGTGAACAAGTGGATTTAGGGTGGGCTTAACCAAAGGTCCTCATAGATGTCATCTGATCCTTTTAGGCATGTTTCTCATCAGCATGCCATTCCAGCTCAGTGAGGACTATGTGAGGCTTTTGGTCAAAGCTTCTTTACATACAGTGTTTTGTTGAAGCTGCGTAAAAACCAAGATTTCCATATATTCAATACGTCAAGCCATATATTCAAAATATTCTGTATTTCCCAGTAATTTGATCCAGTTGACACAAAACACTAACACGTCGGGATTTTTTTGTTGTGTAAAAACGTCTAATTGTGAAAGTAAATATTCAGTTAATCTGTTCAGTTGATCAAGTAAAAACCATTGTTCACAAGAATGTTATTTTTATCTCTCTCTTTAAGGGAATGCTTGGACATCTTTTGTTCCGGGGCTAATATCATGCATCCTTCAGTCGCCCTCCTGCTGGCTTTCGTCCTCTTGGTAGTAAACTAGCAGTCAGGAAATATTCATCAGAAAGAAACTGATAGTAAACTAGTAGCCAAATCAGAATCCAAAGCCATATAATTGTAATCTTTGGTACATAATGGCCAACAAAACTGGCAATCAACTAATAAATCTTATGGTTATGATTGCGATTCTAAATCAAGAAAATCAAGATAATTCTACTCAGTGTGTGTATGTGTGTGCAGTGAGTGAGGGGACTAATTCACTCTAATATTAAGTTTCAGACATAGCGATATTTTTATATTTGAGAGATGATGAACATTATATCCATGACATCCAGAACAAGTGCCCTTGGTAGGTTTCTATTTAGCCAACTTTACGCATGATATCCAGGACCTGACACTTAACTGCAACACATATCACATACTGAGTGTGTCAGATTTCACAGTAAATTTCCTTTCTGGAAATCTGATGTGTGGGTAACATTTACAATACTGTTTAAGGGTCTCTTTGCTACTATCTAAAGAAAACAAAACAGTTCAACCAAAACAACTTATGTCAGGTTTGGACATTATTTTAGCACTGAAAGCATGTGCTCAACATGATCTGATACCTTGAAAATGCTGACCAAAAAACCTGACATCACTGAAACAGTAGAGCTCAGCACTAATTCAGTCTGCATACTGAACTTTTTGAGCGAGACCTTAAATGGGGATTGTATGCACTTAATCTTTTACAAAACTTTTTGGTTAGTATAAAAATCTATATAGATTATAGAACTTTTTACATCTGACTTGCCTTTATGATACACAAAATATAATCACCTTTTGTTTTTCCATGAATCAAACCTTAATGCTTGATATGCTTTGGACTGTTAAAATAGAAGTCATGTTTCCCTTTAGTTACCAATCAGCTGTCCAATCTCATTTGTGTTTTCTGGGTAAAAAATAAATCTGAGATTAAACTTTAGTTACAGACTAAAATTGGCCTTGAGTGAATTTTATTTTATTTTTAAGTTTTTTTTAAGTTACTTTAAATCTCTTTGAAAGGGACGCTGCCGCGGTGAAGGGTCCAAACTACGGCTCATCTCTGGTTCAGAGCAACCATGGCAGGTAGGTTGGATGCGGTTGATGGCATTTGGTTTACAGCTCTGTGGTGGAGCTGCTGGAAGTTGGCTTGGCTTTGTTTTGGAGAGGACAGGTGCTTCTTCCTAACAGCAGCAGCCTGTGGCTCGTTTACTGTGATGAAAGTCCACACCGGGGTTTGTGTATTGAGGCTCCTCTTCACTGTCTGACCGCAGCTCTGCTTCTGCTTCGGTCGCTGCAGTACTGAGTACTGAGTGTGAGGAGGTGTTTGGTGAGGTACAGAAGTAGCAGTAACGGAGAAGCTCAGCGACTCCTCTGGTCAATTGTGCTGCCTTGTCGAAATGTCCTACCATACACGATGGTTCTTCGAGGGTTCTTTAGTGAAGGCAATGTTTCTATGAACACAAGGAACCCTTTTCATGGTGGAAATTATATATATATATATATATATATATATATATATATATATATATATATACACACTAATGACCGAAAGAACGAGATCGCGAATACAAGCGGCTGAAATGAGTTTCCTCCGCAGGGTGGCTGGACTCTCCCTTAGAGATAGGGTGAGAAGTTCGGTCATCCGGGAGGGACTCGGAGTAGAGCCGCTGCTTCTTCACGTCGAGAGGAGCCAGTTGAGGTGGTTCGGGCATCTTGTTAGGATGCCTCCTGGACGCCTCCCTTGGGAGGTGTCACAGGCAAGTCCACCGGGGAGGAGACCCCGGGGAAGACCCAGGACACGCTGGCGTGACTATATCGCCCAGCTGGCCTGGGAGCGCCTCGGAATCCCTCCCAGGGAGCTAGTGGAAGTGGCTGGGGAAAGGGAGGTCTGGGCTTCATTGCTCAGGATGCTGCCCCCGCGACCCGAACCCCGGAGAAGCGGAAGATGATGAATGGATGGATGGATGGATGGATGGATATATACACACACACACACACACACACACACACACACACACACACACACACACACACACACACACACACACACACATACACACTGCTCAAAAAAAGGAACACTCAAATAACACATCCTAGATCTGAATGAATGAAATATTCTCATTGAACACTTTGTTCTGTACAAACTTGAATGTGCTGACAACAAAATCACACAAAAATCAATGGAAATCAAATTTATTAACCAATGGAGGCCTGGATTTGGAGTCACACACAAAATTAAAGTGGAAAAACACACTACAGGCTGATCCAACTTTGATGTAATGTCCTTAAAACAAGTCAAAATGAGGCTCAGTATTGTGTGTGGCCTCCACGTGCCTGTATGACCTCCCTACAACACCTGGGCATGCTCCTGATGAGGTGGCGGATGGTCTCCTGAGGGCTCTCCTCCCACACCTGGACTAAAGCATCCGCCAACTCCTGGACAGTCTGTGGTGCAACGTGACATTTGTGGATGGAGCGAGACATGATGTCCCAGATGTGCTCAATCGGATTCAGGTCTGGGGAACGGGCAGGCCAGTCCATAGCTTCAATGCCTTCATCTTGCAGGAACTGCTGACACACTCCAGCCACATGAGGTCTAGCATTAGGAGGAACCCAGGGCCAACTGCATCAGCATATGGTCTCACAAGGGGTCTGAGGATCTCATCTCGGTACCTAATGACAGTCAGGCTACCTCTGGCGAGCACATGGAGGGCTGCGCGGCCCTCCAAAGAAATGCCACCCCACACCATTACTGACCCACAGCCAAACCGGTCATGCTGAAGGATGTTGCAGGCAGCAGATCACTCTCCACGGCGTCTCCAGACTCTGTCACGTCTGTCACATGTGCTCAGTGTGAACCTGCTTTCATCTGTGAAGAGCACAGGGCGCCAGTGGCAAATTTGCCAATCCTGGTGTTCTCTGGCAAATGCCAAGCGTCCTGCACGGTGTTGGGCTGTGAGCACAACCCCCATCTGAAAACTAGATCTGTGCCTTCTACTCATAGATCGCCTTGGTTTACTCCTGCTCTCCGCAATATGAAAACAGCTGGAAGACGTCTAGAACGTCTTTTTAAGAAATCCGGGTTGCAGGTTCACTATCTAGCTTACACTGATCATCTGGCCTCATACAAAGTAGCACTAAACAATGCTCGTGCATCATACTATGCGGATGTTTTCAGTGCTGCTGGTCAGAATCCCAAGCTTCAGTTTTCAGTGGTAAATAAGCTTCTGCGACCCCCATCAACTCCAAATACTGCCTCAACTGATCTATGTAATGCCTTTCTGAAATTCTACGGTAACAAGGTGTCAACCATCTATAAAGACCTGTTGAATACCCCTGCTGACTGCCATGGGCCTATCGTTTTCTCTCCAACTCTGTCACTTTCTTTTTCAAATTTCTCTCTGACTGACTCAACTTCTATTGTCAATATTATAGCTAACTCTAAGACTTCATCCTCTCGACTGGACCCTGTTCCTACCCATCTTCTTCAACGCTGTGTCTCTATCTTTTCCGAACCAATATGCCACTTGGTTAATCTTTCACTCACTTCTGGATATGTTCCTGTGTCTTTAAAAACAGCAGCTGTCACACCTATTATTAAGAAACCTGACTCAGATCTAACAATTTTGAGCAATTACAGGCCTATTTCAAATCTCCCATTCATCTCTAAAGTTCTAGAAAAGGTCGTGGCTTCCCAGCTGCTTGATTTTTTGAGCACTAATGATTTATTTGAAAAATTTCAATCTGGTTTTCGTTTGCATCATAGCACCGAGACTGATCTTCTCTGTGTCCTAAATGACCTTCTCCTTTCCGCGGATACAGGTTGCATCTCACTGCTGCTTTCGACACACTAAATCACAATGTTCTTTTAACTAGGCTCACTGAGATTGGTCTCTCTGGAACCGTACTATCCTGGTTCCACTCGTATCTGACTAACAGGCTTCAGTTTATTTCAATTGGGAACCATACGTCTGACACAGTGCCCATTGAATATGGTGTCCCTCAGGGTTCCGTCCTTGGTCCCCTCCTTTTTATAATGTATATTCTCCCCCTCGGTTATATTTTTCGTAGTCACAATTTACATTTTCATTGCTATGCTGATGATACTCAGATCTATCTCAGGTTCAAACCAGCAGCACTGTTTCCCCCACCCCAGTTAAATAGATGTCTTATTGACCTGAACTCCTGGCTTAGGGCAAATTTTCTTTCTTTAAATGCACACAAAACCGAGTTTATAGTTACTGGCTCCAAGTCCACTGTTAACACTCTCAAAAATCTTGCTCTCACTGTAAATGATATTACAATCACTCCATCTGTCACTGCCCGAAACCTAGGTGTTCTTTTTGACCCTTCTTTGTCTTTTGAACCGCACATCAAGTCTCTGTCTAGGTCGGCATTTTTCCACCTTCGCAATATTTCACGTATCCGTCCTTTACTGTCCCCGGCTGCAGCTGAGTCTCTGGTCCATGCTTTTGTTACTTCTCGCCTGGACTATTGTAACTCATTACTCTATGGGCTCCCCGCTAAGTCACTTAGGTTGTTACAAATAGTGCAAAATTCTGCAGCACGGATTCTCACATACACTAAAAAATCTGAGCACATTACTCCTGTTCTTCAGAGACTTCCTTGGCTGCCCATTACTTTACGTATTCACTATAAAATTTTACTTCTCACATTCAAGGCACTTCATGGCCTGGCTCCTGCATACTTACTCGACCTTCTAATACCCTACAAGCCCACTCGTAACCTCAGGTCTTCGGAAGCAGGTCTTCTAGTGGTCCCTAGGTTCAGGCTCAGCTCTATGGGTGGTCGTTCCTTCAGTGTTGTGGCCCCCTTGCTCTGGAACTCTCTGCCTCTCTCTCTTCGCTCTACCTCTTCTCTTTCTCACTTCAAATCTTTATTGAAATCTCATCTTTTTCTCCTTCATTTTTCTCCTGCATCTTCCTTGGGCCTTGTGTAATGTGATATGCATTTTGTAAAGCGACCTTGGGTTTTGTGTAAAGGCGCTATATAAGTTTAACTTATTATTATTATTATTATCTGTGGACGTCAGGCCCTCATACTATCCTCATGGAGTCGGTTTCTAACCGTTTGTGCAGACACATGCACATTTGTGGCCTGCTGGAGGTCATTTTGCAGGGCTCTGGCAGTGCTCCTCCTGTTCCTCCTTGCACAAAGGTGGAGGTAGCGGTCCTGCTGCTGGGTTGTTGCCCTTCTACGGCCTCCTCCACGTCTCCTGGTGTACTGGCCTGTCTCCTGGTAGCGCCTCCAGCCTCTGGACGCTACACTGATAGACAAAGCAAACCTTCTTGCCACAACTCGCATTGATGTGCCATCCTGGATGAGCTGCACTACCTGTGCCACTTGTGTGGGTTGTAGAGTCCGTCTCCTGCTACCACGAGTGTGAAAGCACCACCAACATTCAAAAGTGACCAAAATATCAGCCAGAAAGCAGAAAGGTACTGAGAAGTGGTCTGTGGTCCCCACCTGCAGAACCACTCCTTTATTAAGTGTGTCTTGCTAATTGCCAATAATTTCCACCTGTTGTCTGTTCCATTTGCACAACAGCTGTGAAATTGATTGTCAATCAGTGTTGCTTCCTAAGTGGACAGTTTGATTTCACAGAAGTTTGATTTACTTGGAGTTATATTGTGTTGTTTAAGTGTTCCCTTTATTTTTTTGAGCAGTGTATATATATATATATTGTTGATGGAAGAAAACCTAACATCTCCAAAATGGTAACATTACAGGAGTGGAAAAAACCTACTTTACATTTAATGCAAGTCAATGGAACCATTTTCACATGCCATTTGACTTTTTTCACATGCCATTTGGGGTCATTTCTTTTAGTTCAGTGATCATGAAATTTAAACAATATAAAGGGCAACAGGCATTTTCAAATTATGCCAAAAACTGAAAAACATAAATGGAGATGAAAACAGCAATGTTATAGGTGTACTCACTTTGAGTTCTTTTCAGAGGACAGTAAATCTATACTGCTATACAAGTTGTACACTAAGTTATATCCAAGTGTCATTTCTATAGTGTCGTCCCATGAAAAGATATAATAAAATATTTGCAGAAATGAGAGGGGTGTACTCACTTTTGTGAGATACTGTGTACACACACACACACACACACACACACACACACACACACACTCACACAGGTCAGGCATAATATTATCAGCACCTCCTTGACCATTTTCTCAGCTCCACTTACTCTATAGGTTCACTTTGTAGTTCTACAATTACAGGCAGTAGTCCATCTGTTTCTCTGATACTTTGTTAGTCCACTTTTACCCTGTTCTTCAGTGGTCAGGACTCCCAATGATCCACTACTATTTGGGTGGTGCATCATTCTCAGCACTGCAATAACACTGATGTGTTGGTGGTGTGTTAGTGTGTGTTGTGCTGGTTTGAGTGGATCAGACACAGTAGCGCTGGTGGAGTTTTTAAACACCTTAGTGTAATTGTAGAACTACAAAGTGCACCTATACAGTAAGTGGAGCTGATAAAATGGACAATGAGCGTAGAAACAAGGAGGTGGTCATGATGTTATGTCTGATTGGTGCACGCGCGCAGACACACACACACACACACACACACACACACACCCCCGTGCATGCACCAACTTCTGGAGAGTGTGATCTAATGATAGAACCACTAGATGGCAGTCAAGATGTTTCAAATGTCACACTTTTAACAACAAACAGCCATCTAGAAATCAATGGATGTCTCAGAAGACAAAAAGAATCACCAGAAACTTTTCACAACATGAAAAAAGCAAAGAAAAAATCTGTCATTTGATGCTCTAGAAGAACAAGTAAGGTTTTACTCATCAAGGTACAACTGTAGAAAATAAAAGCCATAAATAAATCTGATCACTTGATTCATAGAAGAAACCCGAAGACACAATTCAATTGTCCACACCGTCAGCAGGTCTGAGGAGGGCTGTGAAATTCTTTTCCCATGAAATTAATATGATATGAATAAGATCAATGCCAAAACACCAAAAAACTACCTTGTTGGGTCATCATTCTGCAGCTGGCATCATTCCCATATTAGGAACCAAGGGTCTAAGCAGATTCCTCAATGGGAAAAATCAACAACTTTCAGAAATCTTTGCTATTGACCCAGTTTTTGTTCTATGCACATATTTCCCCCAAATTTCACTGGATCCTTAAAATGAGGTCATTGAGCTCTCAAGGTATCAATATTGCTACATGCAGTCAATGGAATAACATTGCATGAAAGCAAGTCTAATACTACACATTAACAGTATTATACACCAGCACCACCTACTCAAACTGTAGCTGCCACTGCCAAAGCAATTTTACTACACCTGACAAAGCTTGCTGGTTTGTTTGGTGCGTTTTGTTGAATTTGACAGTTTTATCATGTCATTTCGATGCACAGGCAGCTTGTCAACCTGTATGTAGTAATCATATTTAGACTCTTTAACGACCTCGTCATTTTTAGAGGATCCAGTCATGCTCAGCAGAACAAATGTATGTACTGCAAAACGTATCCAGTTTGGAACATTTCTGTTTACCACAGGATGGGAGAGCAGCAATTTTCGCAAAACACCTGGGCTCAGAGTTCTTAATAGGGGCATGATATGGACTAATTTCATGTAATTCCACTGAAATAAAGAGTTAAATAGACTCCTGTTGGAATAGTTAATTATGTGAAAGTATAGTGCAAACCATCAGTCATCAATCATTTCAAAAAGGCACCAATTCCACATTTTACAGAGAAAATACATCCAGATATCAATACGGAATTTGTAACCTTTAGATCTGTTACTGTTTCATGTGTAATTTAAATGTAATTTAAACCTTAAATAGAAGGTGGGAAATATGTCACAAAGATTTGTCACTATACACCAGTCTGAGGGTATCATGGGTATCATCAGCACCCAATCACAACACTGACCTACTACATTTCTTTAAAAATAGGCCTGTTTCAGCTTTACTCCACTGATAGGAAATCACAGGTTCAATTCTCAACCGAGAGCCCATGACAGCTTAACTGACTCTGATGTGGAGATGCCCATTTTTAAATAGTGCACTATTGATGTATTGTCTCTGTTCCAACATATCAAACCCCACTGAAAAAATACTTTTTGTGTATCATGAAAATGTCATGATATTTGACATTTTTGCCATACTGCCCACCTCTACTGCAGTAGTTCCAAGTTAAAGGCTCTATGAGGGCTCCCAGGCTGACTGAGGCTGCCCCCAGGCAGGCTTAGCAACAACTGGAACCTCCCTTCTCAGCTCCTGCAGTCTGTCTGCACGCTGGCTCTCCGTTTCCATGGCGTCCTGCTCTTCCAGCGACTGGCGGATGAGGGCTTTGAGGCGGGGCAGTCCGAGGCCGGTCAGGGCGGAGATAGGAACAGTGTGTTTGAAATGGAGAAAAGTGCTGGGGATCATGTCCTCAGGCAGGAGCTGACTCAGCTCTGAAGAAGAGAAAAGAGCAGTGAGTCAGGAGAGACCTACACCAGCAGACAGAACTGTGTGGTCAAGCATTCGTTAAAGATCACTGACATAAT
Organism: Pygocentrus nattereri; assembly: GCF_015220715.1. Lineage (NCBI taxonomy): Eukaryota > Metazoa > Chordata > Actinopteri > Characiformes > Serrasalmidae > Pygocentrus > Pygocentrus nattereri. The sequence continues at coordinate 43,042,383 of NC_051213.1, read as the reverse complement.
ACAAGAAGGTTATTCAAAAAAGATTATGTTGCTGTTCCTGCCGGCAACAAGAAAGCTATATTCAACATTACCATTCAATACAATCAACATTTCACCAATGTTTTCCATAATATAAAAGAAATGTTGGCACATACATAAATAAAACTGTACCATGTGTGTACCGGAAAATGACAGCTAGCGTTCAATATGAAATTAAAATAAATCTGTATCATCAATAATATATACAAAGACTGCTTCTGAAATTTTGAACAGCAGTGTATGTTTTTCTTACAAACACATCGATCAGAGCAATCACCTCAGTGTTCCCTCACTTTCTACCAAAATCGAAACCGAAACCTTGCTGATTTTGTCCATTTTTGCATAACATCCTTACCTTCCTGATTCTCCAGCTGTGCCTCCAGCTTTCTCAGCTTCTCTTCAGCCTCAGGCAGGTCCATTTTATTGACCACCAGGATGGCCGGCTTGGCCAGAAGCTCCTCTTTGTACAACTCCAGCTCCTGAGGTAGAAGCCAAAATCCAAAGCAAGTGAAATAGAAACAGCTTGGTGAATAGACTGAAAGCTTGCATTTAATATATATTTAGCAATTAGCCATAAATAACATTCCATAAAAAAAATTAATAGGATGTTCCTGCCACCATATATACACTTACTGAGTAATGAACAAAGTCTAAAAGTCCATAAAGAATAATAGAGTGATTAAATATCAAGGGCCAAGTCCAATTAACTGCTTTGGCTATACTTTGATCAGGGGCCCTGGGCTAACTCTGTATAGGGCCCCTAAAACACCCCTATCAATCCAGCTCTGAGGGATTTCCAAGGCACCATAAGAACATTTAATATTCATTCACATGAGAATAGAACAAACTAAATGAACATCAGAACCGTTCACAGGGCGGTGATAGGAACCGGACGTCCACCTCCCTCACAGTTAGTACATGAAAATGTTACATATAACAACACCTAACATTCCTAACAACACCACTGTGAAGAAATCTGTACATTTCTCTACAGTGAGCCATTTCACACCAAACCTCTCACTGACTTTGTTTACATCTCAACCATTTAATTATGTAATTATTAAGTTCCTCTTTAAGTTTTCAGCATTCCTTGTTGAGTATGACTCCAAAAATCATATTCACACAAGCTGGTTATGAACTTTATTAAAAATGATTAGTGATAGAATTGGGAAGGTGATGGATGAGAGTAAAGTGGTTGTTGTTGTGGTTCATGATAGCAAGTTTTCACAGACAGTTTACATTTCCATTGAATTACACTATAAGATCATAGTTCCATTTGGTGTACATATAAGCCAAAGGTGCTGGAGCGACACTCATGTCAGCCCAATACAATCTCTGCATTGCCAACTAAAGTCCCAAAACTACGGATAATCTAGAAGAACAAATCTCCAGCTACACCAGTGTCCTTTCCAGTTACTTTCATTATTCTTCAATTTACAGTAATCATTGGGGCTGCAGCTCCTAAATTCCATGGGATTAATACAGCCCTGACTGTATTAATTCAACAGACACAGACCTTCAACAGACACGCCAAATACAATAAATAATAAATATCGATTGAATAAGAAAATTTCAAGACAGGACTTTCATTTTAGGCTACGTTCACATTACCAGGCTGAATCTGATATTTGGACCTAACGTGACACAGATCTGATGTTTTCAGGGCTGTGTGAACACACAAATCAGATCTTTTCAAATTTGACCTGAGCCACTTTCACATGTGGTGCAACATCACATACATATCCAATTCATGGCCATGTGACTTTAATGAGAACACTCAGATAAGAATTCGTACTGAGCTGCATGTGCGCCATCATTCAGTGTTGTGGAGGCAGCAGCGCCGAACCTGAAATTAAAGCCAGTGAGAGCTGTTCAGAGCTAATTATATTAGCAGCGAAAGCTTATTCTGCGGGGTTAGTTTGTTTGTTGTTCATGACGCATACGATTCATTTGCGTGACAGTACAGATTATGATGTATGCATGCAGGTCGTTTTAGGTTTGATTAAGATCTGACAGGTCAAGATAAGATCGTTCACAAATTCCTATAACAGAAGCAAATCTTATCTTAATTTAGGAATCTAAGATAGGCAATTTTAACCTGCTCAGTTGACACAGAACTGTTGCGTCTGGGCTAAAAACAAAAGTGCAATAAACTTGAAGTTAAGGATATAGTGATTGCTGTTCAACAGAGCGTCGCCACTCTCCAGTTTCAGTTTCCATTTCCCAAATGCTTCAGTCGACCCTGCTAACATAGTTCCTCCTAATAAACAGACACAAATCCAGCTCTGGCTCCTCATTATTCACCACATGTGTTTTCACCAACATTAACATCTTAAGTTAATGAATATTCAGGCTCTATTTTTTTTTTCACTGCTTCAGTTAGCTAGCAAGGCAGGACACTTTAATTTCCCAGCAGAAATCAATGTAATAGAGATTATGCCAGCTAGACGGAAGTCTGGAGGAGTAGGAAGCTTGTTTCTAGGCAATGTAGAGAAATGCATCAAATTCTGCATAATTAAATAAATTCTAATTATTTCCATTTTATAGTATTGTAGTTGTATCAAATGTATCAAATGTTTGTATCCCTATACACATCACTATCTTGCCCACATCGTATATGATTGATAAGTATTGTTCCTTGCTGAAACATGAAACTAGCAAGCAAAAACAGGGCCATTGACATTACCTTTGTAAGTAGCTGCACTGCCTCAAAGGCAGATCTAAACGGTGTGTTATTGGCCAACTGAAACCCGCACACATCAACCTGTAGCACAAAATAGACAGTTTAGATACTGCTTACAAGCATGTTTCAAACTCAACTGTGAAGTTAGTGATTCTAAACGGTCGACGAACCACAAACATGAGCTGCTTCGTTCTCTCAACATGCTTCAGAAACTTGTGGCCCATGCCTCTGTTCATGTGAGCGCCCTCTATCAAGCCAGGCAGATCTGCAACCGACACCTACAACAGTAAACAAAGTCTTGTTACTCAGAAACTCAAATGTGCCAAAAAGCCACTGAAAGCAATGGATTCAAACTGTATTGGTGATCATAGTGAAAACATAATGCATTACACACATTTCATGGATGACTGTAGAAACCTAAACCCACATAAAATCAGGGACCACCCTTCATTTATTTCTAATCATATTTATAATCATTTAATTCATCAATTATATTTGTAATAATTTCCTATCAAAAAGACCATTAAGTTCATGTTATCAGATTCAGTGTTCGGGGGGGGGGGGGGGGGGGGGGGGGGGGGGCACAGAAACCTTTTGCTGTTGTCGGAAGAAAACCACGTATATCCATTTTGCCTGTTCCCCTTTACATTGTACATACATTTCATGATGAATGGACTAAAAGAAATGACCCAAAAATGACTTGGAAGAAACTCTGATTCCATTGACTTACATTAAAAGTAAAGCAGGTTTTTTCCTTCTCCAGTAAAGTTACCATTTTGGAGATACGAGGTTTTCTTCCGACAACGATATATGTAACAGAAAATTATACAAAGTCCTCAACTACTATCAAATTTTTCAGTATTTAGTGTCTCCACTCTTTGCCTTTATAAGAGCCCCCCCCCCACCCCCCCACCTCTTAGTAACTGGATTTGAAGTATTTTCTTAAAATCCAAATCATCCCAAACACATTCAGTGATGTTGAGGTCTGGACTCTGGGGTGGTCGGTCTTACAGTTCTGAGAACACCAGCAGCTTCTTTATTTTATCTGTCTATTTGCTCCTTTTCTGTCTTTTTTCTTTTTCTTCTTAACAGCTACACATCCTTTCAGACCCATCGCGCCAAGCTGTCTTCTCACAGTGGAAGGATGGCTGTGGATTTTTTCAGATCTAAATCCGCAGTGGAGCTCGACTTTCTCCTCTCTCTCAAAGATGAATGTTTTAAGTACTGTTTATCTGACGGGGATCATTTTGGTGGTCTACCAGGTCTTGCATGGTTGCTAGGGGTCCCATTTTCTCTACAAATTTTAAGACAGTTTTGGAAACTGCACTTCTCATCCTTTGACATCCTCCTTCCTTATGCAAGTGGATTATCTTATACTCCTCATAAATATTTCATGGACAATGAATAACTTGTAGTTAATGGCAATTTTTTTGGAAACTAAATAAATGAAGGGTGGTCTCTGACATTTTAACAGTACTGTACCTGCATGTTTTATATAGGTCTGTCTGTGGTGCAGTTACAGAAATGATAAGGTTGCCACCAGGTGTGTACTTACACAACATTTGTATTTTGTATAACTACAGCTGTTTGCATATATAGTCTTATATGCATTTACATAAGAAATGCACAAAGCTAAGAAGGAGAATGTAATGTAGGATCGGCTGAGGTCACACTTCGGTTTCAGAATAACGGTGCATGGAGCTAAACTTGCAAAATACAATTCACAAAGCTACTCTGACAAAGGCAGAAAACAACAGCAAAGCACTAATGAGGTCAGCCTCCTATAACGGACTGCTGTTCATTTTATCACAATCAATAAGAAGTGATAGGTTAAAGTTTGCAATAAGCAGCCTCTGAAGATCACAAAATTCAGAAATTTAATGAAATTAAAAAACAAAAAGGCAACATACATGAAATTGATATCAAGAAAGCAAAAAATAAACTTGTTCTCTTTATTACTGTGTAGAGCAGCATGATCAATGGGAATAAAAGCGTAAGTGACCACAGCGGTCATCATAGCCACACAAATATGCAGCACGTCTACTTGCATCTAAGACCAATCACTTCTAGGTAAACAAGGCAAAGGTCCTCTCATTAAGGCCATTCATACCTAGCTGTATAGTTTTAACAAGACGCAGGTTTTAAAAAAGCAGATACCTGCTTATGGTCCTCATATATGACCTTCCCAATCTCGGGCCTCATAGTTGTGACTAGAAAACAAAGGAAACAACACTTTAACCAATGTTTTCAAATGCATGTTACACATTAATAGAGATGTCATACTATGTGAGGACACACAATTAGAATTTGCAACATGAGAATTTAAGGACTCCTAATGGCTCATTATGAAATGCATTGCCAACTCTGCTCACCAACTTCCAATTCCAGTTAGGACAGTATATGAAAAGCAACCAAAAAAAGTGGTTTGTAATTCCATGCAGCAGAAGCCATATATTGTGTACAATGGAAGCCAAGTCAACAGCGTAAAGAAATGCTATCAACTGCTCTGGGATCAAGCTCGTCGTAAATGGACTGATGCGCAGTATAAACATGCGTTGTGCTCAACCTCAGATCAGATCTCACAACCTCAGATCAGACTGTTCACGGAAATAATTAATGTGTTCTACAGGCCAAAGAAGAAAAGGACCTTGCAGATTGTTACCAGTGTAAAGTTCAAAATCCAGGGTATGAGGGTATACTACCTAGGTGCCCCTAGCATGGGTAATATGGTACTAGCTTGCGGGGGGCAGTGGAGGGGCATTTAAACAGCCAACCCTCATGTATCAACCACTTACAGGTGAGCAGGCATGTTTACAACAGATGTAGCAATGGTTTTATTTGGGCTGGGAGGGGCTCTTTAAATCTAAGTAAATATACTTCTACATGGACATGGAAAGATTAGTCTCTCTTTTAAATGAATACCAAAGGTTTCATAGAACTAAAACTAGAATTTTTCAAAAGAAAAAAAGAATCATGAAATAAAGAACAGAGGAAAAATATCTGGACCTGGTTTAAATAACTTGTATCTTTCAATAATCCCAATCATTGCTTTTTTCCATTTTAACTGCTAGACTTCAATACATTTCAATATATGAAGATCATGAACACTTCACCCCTTAGATGGTCACAAGACACCAAACTTTTATTAGATTCTATAACTCAAGAATATGTTTCCACTGGTTGCAGTAGTCCATGTAGTTGCTGAAGAATAATCCTTAGCATATGGGTGTTAGCTTGTGATTTTATGGGGTCAATAAAGATTAATAATAAAAATTCCAGCCCCACTGTGAAAAAAATCTACTAAATATTATAATAAATACTAAATATTAAAAAGATACTAATAAATAATAATCAGCATTTTTCAGTCTAATCTCCATCTGTAGCATTTATATGAAGGAAGTCTTACTAGAACAGGAAGGGGTCTTCCCCACACTGTTAACACTAAGTTGAAAACATAGCTAGAATGCTGTAAAATTAACTTTAGCCCTCACTGGAACCAAAAGGCCCAAACCTTGAAAGTCCCAGTCCATTATACCTCCTCCACCAAACTTTGGTGTTGGTACTATGCATTCTGTTAGCTAGTATTCTCCTGCGTCCACCAAACCAAGTAAAGTGCAATTCACCACTCTAGAGAACAGGTTTCCACTGCTTCAGACTCCTGTGGTGGTGTGCTTTACACCACTCCAGTTGACACTTGGCATGGTGTATAGTGATCTTTGGCTTTTATGAAGCTCCCGATGTACAAATCACACGCTATGCTTTCCAATACCAGGTCCTGCTTTGTGAGTTTGCGTGACCTCCCACATCATGGCTGAGCTGTTGCTTTTAGATGCTTCGATTTCAAAATAATTTCACTTACAGTTGACTGGGGCAAATCCAGCAGGGCAGAAATTTAATGAATTGGCTTGTGGCAAGGATGTGATCCTTTGACTGTGTCACATTTAAAGTCACTTAGCTCTGTAGTATGACCCATTCTACAGTCAATTTTTGTTTACACAGATTGCATGGCTTTGTGCGTAATTTCATACACCGGTTAGCAATAGGCGTGGCTAAAACACCTGAATGCATAATTAGCTGGGCCATAAAGTTTTTGGCCATAAAGTGCATGTTCCAAACTTGCTGTTCTGCTCGGTAGCCTGCAGTCTACACATATTCTTTATATAAGCTAGTCATGGGACAGTCATACAAAACAATAGTAAATTAACCAGTGCACAGTTGGGCTGGAAGACTGCTGGACGACTCAACGCACCACAGAAAAACATACACAGAAATGTTAGATCTGCTTGTAAAATGCCTACAATAACCTGTGATTACAGGATTATACATTAAGGTTTGAAAATATTAGGAGTTACCAAAATCAGTAACCATTTGTATAAAAGCATATTTCACAATGTTCTTTTGAAATTATACAAATCTGTGTCCTGTATACAAATCTGGTGGTACTCACAAGGGTAGCTGGCAATCTCAGGAGTGGCATGAGACAAGGCAGTCAGTAAAGAGGATTTACCCGCATTAGGGAACCTGTTAAATTCAATGAAAAAAAAATGACAATAATAAAAATTACATAATTAAATTCTAGACATAAACATAAGTTCTAGACATATAAAGGCATCAGATTCTCTAGCAGATAAGTAAGATGTTTTCCCACAGATTTACAGGACAACTACATTTTATGCATTTGTCCCCATTTCCTAACATTTCATTGTACTAGGACCAATGCTCATACAGTATTACAATTGTATTATCAATGCAATTTAGCTTCCTTTATATCATTACTAGGTTGAGTTCTATATAAAATGAACAGATAATTGTTTTTGCTGTCGTATGTAGCTCTCCCACTCTCACAAAAAGCCTGAAACACATGTAAATATGTTTGCCCTTGTTCATCAAGCCATTAGATTTCTTTTTCTCCTTTTTGAAATCATTGGAAATATAAGGTATTTATGTAACCTTGGCTTTCAGAAAAACACTTATTTTCAGGTACATCATGTCCCAGAAATCTAGGCTTTAGAATCTAAGCTGGAGAGTCCACCAGGGATAAAAAGACTTCCTACTTCAGGAAGAGTACTGCTACTGCAGTGATAATGCACCAGTGAGTGAAGGTAATGCTATTGATAAAGAAACCTACTCAAATGGAAAATTTTTAAAATTATATTTTAAGTTATCTTTTTGTAACAAAAACTCAGGAAACACAGTATGGCACATGGCAGACGCTCTTATCCAGAACCACTTACAACTTAATCATGTTATTGGGGGAAGTGAAAGTGACATTAGGTGTAAAGAAATTAACTAGGCAGAGAATTGAACCCCATGGAAGCCAACAGACTTGCCCACTATGTAGAAAGCCCACTAGGTAGGAAATATGCTTTATAAAGAAAAAACACATGTAGCTGCACATGTAGTTTGAGCCAAAGTATACATCTGAAAAATTGTGTGGTTCGCGTAACACCAAACACTGGACTATATTATGTCCATGTAGATTCTCCATTGTGTTTGATCTTGCAAACAGTAACTGTTCAACTTTAAAGCAGTCTATTAGACCTGCTGCTCCACTTCCCTACTAAAAAGAATTGATGAAGAAACACCTAAACCTTTCAGAGAAGATGAGTAAGATATTCTAAAATGAGCATTTGACTTATTACTGAGTGTCAACAATGCCTGGGCTATATCCAAAAAGAATTAGCACAATATTTTCTCGTGCTTGGGATTAATTATAACACACAGCCAGACCACTACAGTTTAGACCTACTCACTATACAAATAAACTGACTGAATATTTTTAATGTTAAATTTTAATTTCGTTAAAAACAAAAAAAAAAAAATTCAGTAACACTTTATTTGGATGGTTCACTGTAGGTCATTCTACCTTCAAGTAACATTCAACTAAATACACTATATTGCCAAAAGTATTTGCTCGTCTGCCTTCACATGCATATGAACTTGTGTGATATCCCATTCATAATAAGAACCCTATGAACCATAGGGTTTAATATGTCGGACCACCCTTTGCAGCTATAACAGCTTCAACTCTTCTGGGAAGGCTTTCCACAAGGTTTAGGAGTGTGCTTATGGGAATTTTTGACCATTCTTCCAGAAGCGCATTTGTGAGGTCAGACACTGTTGTTGGACGAGAAGGCCTTGCAGTCTCTGCTCTAATTCATCCCAAAGGTGTTCTATTGGGTTGAGGTCAGGACTCTGTGCAGGCCACAGTCACGTTCTTCCACACCAAACTCGCTCATCCACCCCAAACTGTTCCCACAAAGTTGGGAGCATGAAATTGTCCAAAATCTCTCAGTCTGCTGAAACGCTAAGAGTTCCTTTCACTGGAACTAAGGGGCCACGGCCAACTCCTGAAAAACAACCCCACACCATAATCCCTCCTCCACCAAACTTTACACTTGGCACAATGCAGTCAGACAAGTACAGTACTGTTGTCCTGGCAACCACCAAACCTTGCTTGGTTTTATACACCTGAATTTAATGATTTGGATGAGTAAGTGAATAGTTTTGACAATATAGTGTATCTATTAAATGAAACTGAATTTCAAGTATTATTAAATCTACTCTAATCCATCCCTAACCTTAACCAGGCAAAGGCAAAACCTACACCTACTCCTAACCCTAATCATAACCACACTGTTGTTGATAATCAAATGAATGTCACCAGACTGTTAGTGAATTAGGTATCTGTAAAGAATCTAGAGTGGACCATCCAAATGAAGTATGACCAAACCTTCACCTCTCATTTTGACAGTTGCAACACTAAACTTGTGCATTAGTGAGCTCCTGCTGGTGTGGGTTTCTGACTGTTTCTTTACTTCAAATAACACTCACAAAAGTAACTTGCATCCTTGTAGGTCCCCCCCGTGTTAAATGCGTACAAGCGAGTTCCACGTCTAACTAAGGTTGGCCAATATGACAATATTTAGAGTTGTTGTGATAAATTACATCACTGTCACAGTGCATTTAAAAACATATTGTGGATACTATCAGTACATAAAAGCACTTTCTAACTGGATGGCGGATTATAAAGAGGGAATAATTTGTCCTGTTTAACTGGATTCAGGGCAGCACAGTGTGTGAAAGGTTAAATACAAATTAATAGTTTTATTCAGTATTTTTTCTTGGATTAATTGTTTTTGTACCATGACATTATAATTTCAGTATAAGCACTTTATGTAAATAAAAGAATGTCTTGTCGTTATAGTAGCTGCACTCTGGAATTTAGTTAAGGGTGCCTGTGGGAAATCATTAGGTGTAATAAGTTAGAATTCACTTGAACCATCAGGACACTTAATCTGTACAGAAAATGCTTACGATTGTGGCGACTCTGGGAAATCTGCAGCAGAGAGAGTAGCAAATTTACTGCACCGTAGACTACTAGTTATTAATGTCCCATAATAAGTTGTTACTAGTAGGAACTGTTTCAACAGTAAAAGGTAAATTATTACACATTAATTACACTTCATTTGATATGATTTAGTGAATCCCTTTGAAGTAAATAAAGTCCTATTTGGATCTCTATCGGTTTTCTGTCCCAACACAACAGTTACTGCCTCTGAAGCATCAGATAATTTGTCAATCACTGCCGGAACATCATTACATGACCCTATTACCCAGGCCTTATGCCAGCATAAATTCAAACTTTGAAAGTGTGTGTCTCAAACAATTAAAAGGTTTTGGAAAATAAGTAATACTGTCTCCAAAGGGCCTACAGAAAATTAGACTGTGTATGTGCTTGGGGGAATGATCTCAGATTCTTCTCTCACCCTACTAGACCCAAGTCTGCGATGAGTTTGAGGTCCAGACGAACTTGACGGATTTGGCCTTTACTGGGTAAAAATGCAGAGTGAAGAGATCCCCCTTGGCCACCTCTAGCAACCAAAACCCTGTCCTCTTCATGGTTCAGCTCTCCTACAGAGGAAAAGATATTAAAAAGTGAGAAAAGATTAACAAACTAAATCCCAGAAACAAGGTAAGCACATGCTGAATAAAATACAGAATGATATACAAAGTGGAACCGCCAGAAACTTAAATCTGAAACTGCAAACACTTTAAACATGATTCGTCATTAATAATACGAGTTCATTCATTTGTGTTAAAGAACTAAAATGAGCATAATGGGTCGGACAAGGACTGCAAAGCACAAAGGACATAAACAGCTTGGTGTGGGTGCTGTTTTACCCAGGATCCTTCCATCATCTGAGGTCACAGAGATCCCAACTGGAGCAAAAATCTGTACGTCCCCTCCTCTCGCCCCTTTGAGCGCACGGACGCTGACAAAATAACAGACAGATCACATCAAATGCACAATCTGAACACTGGACAAAACCACACAAGTAAACCAAAGATCATTAGGGAACCTATTTTTAAGAGTGTCGCAAGCGGCCGCACTGATTTCTAGTGCAAACAGAGACATTTAAAAACTCCCAAAGCCCATTTATTAGAAAGTTATTGGACACGCTGGTTAAAATGAACCTGAAATGACTGGACGCGCACCTGCTATTGGAGCCCACACCAGCAACAAAGCGCTTCTGGGGATACCTGTCCTTTATCTGCTTCAGGGTGAGGTCTTTTTTAGCCACCACCCACACGTCTCCTCCATTTCCACCCTGCCCCCCCAGACGGGGTAAGCCCATGCCACCGCTCCCACCTTTAACATACAGCCGCAGGTTATCCACAAAGTTCCCATACTGCAAACAGAGGGAGAAGAACGCACCAAAATCAGATTCATCTCATTTGTTGCAAGTATATCCACATTAATGATGTACATTAGGACTGCACAAAATATTTGTTGATTGTTTTTATGATATTGGCCCTTGCCAGGCTGACAAAACTTCATATGCAAATGAGCATATGAGCAAATAAATGTGAACGATATAACCGCAACACTTTCTACTGTGTGGGGTCAGCATCTTGACCAATTCCAGCTCCAGATCTATAATCAAACAAGTGTAAGTAATTTGTTAACACAATGTGATTTGACCTGCAATAAAACCAATTATTGACCTATTATTAATTAATAAGTCAGTAAGTTTCTCTACAATAAAACTTTTCACATCAAGCTGCTCTGAATGACTGTGTATACCACAAGCATTGAAATATACAGAAAAAAAAACACAACAAGAAACAGAATCAAGTTCAGTTGATTATCAGGTGATTATTGATTAAGTGAATAACTTGTAATGTGCTCATGAGTTTCTAGATTTGAAAAATGTTCAGGCAATAAAGGATTTGGCCACCCATTAATGTAAATGTGAGGATATTGCTAACATCACTAACGAATAACAGAACTGACATCTTTTTAATGCTTGAATATTATTATAATGTTTTAGCAGATCTGACTACTTCTACTATGCCCAATCGGTCCCCTCGGTCATGGTGCATCAGAGCGCTAATTGGGGTCCAGTCTACATAACCTACATCCTGGCACAGAATGAACGTTTCATTCCCCACAATGTTGCAGAAGAAATGAAAACAAAGACACTACAAATTTCCAAGATGATACTGACCATCTGAGCCCCTAAAGTGTCGTTGTGAGAGAAGAACATGCGCAGACATCGCCCTCTCTCACAAATGTTTTGGGTTCCCTTGCAATCGTTTCCTTGAAAAAGGTTCGTGTTCCCTTGCGAAACCCATTGCATTAGCAAGGGAACGCAAAATTACGGCAAGGGAATGCAGAATCATCTCAACTGAACTTAAAATCATCATGAAGGAATGCAAAATTATTGCGACAGAACTCAAAGTTAGTTCAGGGGAATGTAAATTTATTGTGAGGTTGTCAGGGTCCACAAAATTATTGCAAGAGAACACAATTATTGAGAGGAAACATACAATCATTGTGAGGGAACGCAAAATTGTTGAGAGTGAACATAAAATAATTCTTAGAGAACACAAAATTGTTGAGAGTGGATATAAAATTATTGCGAGAGCACGCAAAATTATTGAGAGGGAATGCAAAATCATTACGACGGAAGGCACAATCATTGCGAATACATACAAAATTATTGCAAGGTTGTGAGGGTACACAAAATTATTGAGAGGAAACAATCATCACAAGGGAATGATAAATTATTGAGAGGGAGCATAAAATTATTGTGAGGGAACACAGAATCACTGCGAAGGGAACACAACATCTCTGCAAGAAAAACTTATTGTGAGGGCACGTAAAATTACTGTGGCGCAATGCAAAATCATCGCGAGGGAACGCAAAATCATTGTGGAGGAAACATGAAATCATTGCGAGGGCATGCAAAATTATTGCAGGAAAACGCATCATTCCCTTGTTTTAACCAAAGGCTCCTCTACTGAGCCCAGCTGGTGACACCCTGCATAAACAAAAATAATGCGTGGCCACGAGACAATTAAGTCGTGGCCACGCCTTAGTAAAGCGTCAGAACGAGATCCTAATGCGGTCCCACGACTTAATCATCTCATTCCCACGCCGTACTAAGTCGTGGCCACGCATTATTTTTATTTGTACAGAAGTAAGTCACCAGCGGGGCTCCGCAGGACTCCAACTCTTGAGCCGTTTCCTGGACTATAGAAACATGGGTCGCAACTGACCAACACCTCACAGAAAGAGGTCAGTGGAGTATATTAGCCACAGAGGTTCGGTTTAGATAAAGAAGTCTGTTAATGAGCGACTCTGTCTTCTACAGTATAACCGCAGCCGGCGCTCTGCTGTAACGGTACTAACCCACCTTCCGCCAGCAGGCTCTGCTAATCCAGACCATACCGGGACAAACAGCTCCACCCCGGTCAGACCGTTTAGGAATCACCGGTGTAGCACGTGTTTACAGACTTTACAGACCGACTCGACGCTGCTGCTCAGATGAAGTCAGTCACGGGCGAACAGCAGCCATGTGTGCGGTGACGGAAGTGGAGAACGTCCTCTCTGTGCCGATTGGTCTAAACCGCTGCAGCGCTCGCTCTATTGGCTGATGTCTTTGGTCCCACCCCCTTCTGGCCATTGGACAGCAGCAGGAGCGGATAAAGCTGTGTGTGTGTGTGTGTGTGTGTGTGTGTGTGTGTGTGTGTGTGTGTGTGTGTGTGTGTGTGTGTGTGTGTGTGTGTGTGTGTGTGTGTGTGGAGTGAAAGGGCAACTCCACCGATTTTTCAAATTTCAAAATTACATTGTAAAGATGTAAATTGAGAAATGCTCCGTTCTATAGAAACCTTTTGAGTCAGAATTGTTCACAGAGGTGGTGATAGGAACCAGACATCCACCTCCAAAAGCTCCCACACTGACATTTCATTTATATATATATTCATATTTATCTTCATATTTATCTTCATATCATTTATCAGAATCTTCATATATTTATATATATATGAAGTCTTATGTCTTATGTCTGAGACATAAGGCTTTGCAGTAAGGATTTGGCAAATCACTGTTGTCAGAAGAAAACCTCATACCTCCAAAATGGTAACTTTACAATAAAAAAAACCACTTTATTTTGAATGTAAGTTAATGGAACCAGACATATTACCAAGTCATTTTGGGCCCTTTCTTTTGGTCCATTATGAAATTTGCACACAATGAAAAGGGCAACAGGCATTTTCAAATTATGTCTAAAACTGAAAAACAGACAAAATTGGAGATACGAGTTTTTTTCCCAGCGGCATATATATATTTGAAAGCCATTCTTAGAGGAGAGGTACATATATGCTGCTGTTAGGCAAAACAGTCCCTAACAAAAACATAATTTTCCAGATTTACCACTATGTTGCCATTATCATCAACGTATAAAAACATCAGAAGACACGTGTGGGTTCACTGGTGGTTTTGGATAGTACATAAAATCGTACATAAAAGCTATATTTGTGTTGTAGACATCGTGACCCCTGGTTCCATTCAGCACCACTGTAAAGAAATCTTAGCTGGCAAGTTTCTCTACAATTAATCATATCAGATCAAACCTCTCCGAATGACTTTGTTTACATCCCAGTGACTGAATTATACAGAAATTCTCTTCTATGTCATGTTTTCTAGAGTACAAAGCCACTGGTTGTAATAATGGCGGAATATGCAGTAGTCAGAAATCTACCATCACATTGAGTTAGTTTCATGTGCTCCAGAGATGGAATAAGAAACTCTTTTAGCTTCTCGCCAAACTGCTTGGAGATACTGTGTGAAGCAGCTGGTTTAATGGGGATCCACAGATTTTCCCACATTTCTGCACTGAATTATTTATTCATGCTGAATAAAAGTAACTGCATTCATAGTTTTTGGTAATATTTTTAAAATGTGGCACTACTTTGTCTTACGATGTCCTAACACCAGATGTCCCTAGGTCCTGGCAGGATTATCCCTTAAAATTAAACTGCCTCTTTTTGTTAATTTGTCTTTAAAACTGATATATTTAAATGAGCTCTATTCCGATTGGCTGCCATGTCTTCCGAAAGCTATCCAGCCGGAGACACTCCTTGCAACTTCAGCATGAATGCACAGCGCTAAACTGCTATAGGCCAATTAGGTGGATATATGTAAATACACTGGACACAATGAATTCAAAACAGGCTGTTTTTGTACCTTGGCTTACACATCTGGACTTTATAGACCATCTATTTGTTTTAGAAATTTTAGCAATATCCTATATAATATCAAACTCTCATTTTAAAAAGTGATGGCCTTTTTTTCATGATATACAAAGTAGAGACAAATGATATTTAAAAAAATGTAAGTAGTCTAAGTGGGGTAAGTCTGAAATGTTGAGGACAGCCATTCTGATTGGTAGGTTTAGCTATGCATCGGTTTAGGTCCATCAAATCTAGCATATAGCCATGCAGTCTTTTTACAAAAACACTACCAGTAGATAAAGTCATATTTCAGACTTTTATTGTGCATTGTTGTAGGATGACACCCTTCCAAAGTCACTAAGTGTGTAAAAATGGTCTATTCATGGCATAAACCCCCATAACCAAGTTCCAGCCTGCCTCTTGAAGCAACGTCAGCACAAAAACTGTCAGGGGCTTCATGGCGACCCATGGCCGATCAACCACAATATACAATGCAGAGCGTTGGCGTTAAGCACAGTCACTGTACTCTGAAACAGTGTCTGATGGACGAATATGGGTCTGGTGGATGCTGTCTGTCAGAATGCATAGTGCCAACTGTAAAGTTTGGTGGAGGAGGAATAATTGTCTGGGGCTGTTTCTCACAATTTGGGTGCCTTAGTTCTACTGAAGGCCAATCCTAATGCTTCAGCATTAAGCAAAACATTGTGCAATGGGCACAAAATAATGCAATGGGCACAAAGCGAGCTGTATACAGAAATGGTTTGTTGAGGTTGGTTGTTGAGTCTTGACTTCAACACCTTAAGGAAGGACTGGATCAATCAACATCAGTTCTGACTTCACTAACTTACCACTCTTGTGACCAAAAGGAAGCAAGGCCCCACAGCCATGTTTCAAAATCTAGTGGAAAGTGTGTTATAGTAGCAAAGGTGGGTCCATTTTCATAGTAATGCCTATGCTTTTAGAATAAGATGGTGGGATGTCCACATACTTTTGGCCGCGTAGTGTAGATATATGGCCATATATTTTAACAATTAAACCACACAAAATATACTGTCTGAAAGAAATACAAAAGAAATGAACGAGTGTGTCAGTAAATCAGAACTACACTGCAGTGACTCTTGGCCTTTTGTGATCATCCTTCATCCTGTTGAAATTGCTTCATAGGTTGTTTGGTTTTGCGTTAAAGCCCCTGGAGGACCACCATACATGATGACGTTACCCAGAGCAAAGCAAAGTGAAGGTAGGAGGAGGGAGGGAGCAGTGAGGGGCTGTAGCTGACTGACCGAGCAGGAGGAAAGCACATACAAACACACAGGCACGGAGGAGCTGCTCTTCCACTCACCACCTCACTGGAGTAAAGGTACGGCTGTTTATGATCATTTCAGTGCCTTCACAGAACTTTTGGATTCATGAGAAGATGGTTCTTCAAACGTTCTTTAGTAAAGATTGTGGTTCTATAAAAAAAAAAAAACATGGACACTCAAGTGCATAGTAATGGATGGAGATTGTATGGAATGATGGAGAATGTGTTGTATGTGGTTCTATGTAGAACCTTTCTGAAAACAATTCTATATGGCACCAAAAAGGGTTGCTTGACATTGTAACAACCCTTTTTGATGCCGTATAGAACCACTGTCTTTACTACAGAAGCCTCGAAGAACCATCTTTTTAAAGAGTGTAGATCATTCTTACTCAGTCCAGTAACCATTATGTACTCAAGTCTTAAAAGTAGAGGTGCTAAAATGGTTCTTTGTGTGATGCCATGGAAGGACCACTTGTGGTTCCCTTATAAAAACTTTCAGTTGAAGGTTCTTCAGAGAAGCATTTTTGGAAAACGGGATGCGAGAGTGTGAAGAACCGCTGTATTGCCTAAAGGTTCTGGTAAAAACCCTTAACATTACATTGTGAGGGTTATTTAAACTTTAAAAGGTTCTTCACAGTCTTTCAGTCACAAATGCCTTTGAAACATGGGTTCTTACAGAACCAAAAGTGGCTGTTGTATGGCATCACACAAAGAATCCTTTGTGGCACCTGTTTTTAAGGCTACTTTAGTACCCTGGACAGGCCGCTGGTCCATGCACATTTGAGGAATGTCCAGTTGATTAAAACTCTATCGCTGTTGTTGAAGAAAAAACCTTGTATCTCCAAAATGGTAACTTTACAGGAGAAGGAAAGAACCTTAATGTAAGTCAATGGAACCAGACTTTGTTCCATGAGATGCTTCTTTTGGTCCATTCATCGTGAAATTTACACACAATGTAAATTTCAAATTATGTTAACAAGTGAAAAATGACAAAAATGGAGATACAAGGTTTTCTTTTGACAACAGCGATATTTAGTATGCTATAAGTCGTTACAGCACAAGTGGCATATTATACTATAAGTGATGATATGTAAGTGAATGTTTTCTTTGCAAAAGTCAGAGACCACCCTTTGTTTATTTCCTTTCCAGTAAAAACGGTCATTAAGTATGAAAAAATCATTCATTTTTCAGGAGATATTTCAGAAGCAATCAGATGAAAGACATGGAATGGGAAAGGGAGTGAAGATAAGTGAAAAAATAGGAGGTTCCAAAACCAGAATCTAGCAGACCACCAAAACAGTCCCCCATCAGATCAACAGCACTTAAAGCTTTCATCTTTGAGAGAGAGGAGAAAATCAAGCTCCACTCTTGATTCAGATCTGAAGCAACCCATCCTTCCACTGTGAAAAGACAACTTAAGGCTATGGGTCTAAAAGGATACGGGTCATTCTACAGAAACGTACACTTTTCTATCTATCCATAGGAGGCACTGGTGTTACTGATTGTCACAGGTGTTACCCATGAGAAAGGTAACACCAGAGACGGTAACACCGGTGACATTTTTAATGAAAAATGCATTTTACAAAACAGCTGCTACCGATCAACTTAAATCTTCATATGAAATCATGAGATAGTATAGAAAATTTCTGACAACTGAAAAGACACAGTGGATATACCGTGTGGATTTTTCATAGATCCTCAGAAAACAAGTAAAAGGAAGTCAAGTGATGTCATCAGTGTGATTCTGATTTCAAAATAAGATTTTTTATTACGCCGTAACACAACTGACACATAGTCATGCATAGATTGGTGCTGTTAAAATGGAAGAAAAACGTGTTTTTAACTCAAACTATGGCCTCACCCTTTACACATGACTGTGGGGACATATATGATATATATGATGATCAATCTATATGATTGATTTAAAAACTAATATTGCTAAATTGAGGCTTAAGAAGGTGCAATTGTTAAAAAAACTTATTGTTTTATTTAAAAAATAAAAATCAATTGTAACCCTAACATGTTATTCAAGTGTAATATATCTGTAAACACTAGGGACATGAAAATGGACATTTCCATAGTTCAGACCTCACCATCACTGAGTCTGTTTGGGATTATTTAGATCGTGAGAAGCAGAAAATGCAACCAACGTCTAAGACTGAACTTTGAGCCTGAATGTGAGTCTCTTGAAAAGAACAAAAGCTGAACTAAAGGCAAACACACAAAGTTTTCTGGTAAATACGATTATGGCTTTTTCCTGATGCTGAGAAATGAATAACTTGTACTTAATGGTTGTTGGGACAAGAAATTCAATACATTCAATACATTGTAATTGCACCATATTTTGACACGATTATTTTATAAGCTTTTAAAATCTCAGGCATTACGTATAAAGGCTTATATTCAGTAACTACAGGGAGGTCAATGCAAACTGGTTGAGCTGTTCTTACATTTTATAAGTGTGAAATAAAACTTTGGGACCAGAAGTGGGCCCTGGTTATTTAAAGGGTTAAATTGCATTGATTCCATATACCCCATATTGCATCTTGACTCCAGCTTATAGTTGCTGTGAAAACATACAAATGTGTAACTTTATGTATACGCCAATCAGCCACTCACTGTCCATTTTATCAGCTCCACTTAATATATGGGTGCACTTTGTAGTTCTACAGTTATAGACTGTAGTCCATCTTTTTTTTCTGATACTTTGTTAGCCCCCTTTTACCCTGTTCTTCAGTGGTCAGGACCCCATGGACCCTCACAGAGCAGGTATTATTTGGGTGGTGGATCAAATAATTGACATAGGTTTATGTATCTATCTGTCTTGCACACTGAGCATTGAACAAGGCGTCATATGCTTCTCTTCCAGGTTTTTACTCAGCCTCGGCCACGTTAATCTCACGCCTTCACCCGTCACTCATGGATTCCAGGCCGTGGCCGCTCGGGGTTCGGTTGCGGAGGCTTGCGGGCATGTGTGTGCTCCTCATGGCCGTGGCCTCGTCATGCGCCATGGGCGCCCCCAACATTATGAGCCCCGAGGCCGGAAGGCCTGTGCACCTGGGAGAGATCGACGGTGCGTGCTGGGACGCCTCCTCGCTTGCGGTCATTGAGGTGCGCAAGCTGCACGTAGCAGACAACGTGGGTTCCTTCTGGGACTTCATGACGTACCTGCGTGCGTCCCCGCAGCAGGGCCACCAGGACGCGTTCATGAAGCTCGCACAGCTCTTCTGGGAGCGCTATGTGGACTGCGTGCTGTCCCGTGCGCACGGACTGGGCAGGAGGGCCTGGAGGAGGGCGACACGAAGGGCGACACTGTAAATAAGTAAATAAATAAATAAATAACAATAAAAAGATTCAGACTTTATGGCGTTATTACGTTGTTGTTCGCCTAATGTACATTCCAGACTGTGTGATCTTGCTGTTTGTGTTATAATGAACTGAAGGGGCACTTCCGAATTTCTCAATAATTCAATCACTGAGGCCTAAAGTCATTCAGAGTGGTTTGATGTGAAATGGTACATTGGCAGTGGTGAATGGAACCAGGGTTCTTGATGTCTATAACACAAATATAACCACTTTATTTACTATCCAAAACCTCTTTAACCTTGAGTTTTTGAGCTTGAGCTTTTCCCACACCTAGGGCCAGTTTAGCGTCTCCAATTGGCCTGACTGCACGTCTTTGGACTGTGGGAGGAAACCCATGCAGACCATGCAACAGGCCCAGGCCTTTCTTGCTGTGAGAAGGGCTGAGTTTTTATATGTACCTTTAGTTAGAGAAAATAACTGTACCACAATCAATTGAAATGATATGTTGTATTTTTGTGGAACTGAACTCCACATACCCCGTCCCATCTCCAGCTTTTTATTTTATTGCTTTTTAAACATTTAAACATTGCTTTAAAACATTCGGTTATGAAAAGGCACAAATATGTACTTTTCACCTGGGAGGACCTAATTTAAGGTACACAATAGGACCTTAAAACCACTGTTGCACCTCTTGGGGGTACATTTACATTGTTTGTACACTGCATTAACATGAATACCATGAATAGAGCTTAGAAAAATATGCATTTTACATCCAAACCTTATCTAGAAACTACCATAAGACAATGTCTTGAGCATTTGGCAGCATATTTTGAACAACTGACTGTAATAACTTTCTGTGAGGGAGGCTTTAGAGGCATTAAAACTTCTTAGACATCTGGTTCCCATCCCACCACAGTGACTCTAAGTTTCTCCAGAGCAGAACATTTCATGATGATTACTTGTGAGTCTATGTATGTGTGTGAGCCTAGCTCTAAGATGCAATGCACAGCATTATGTCCTCCGTGAATTCAGATAGAAGGGAAAAGACACCAAAATCTCTGCAAAGGTCAATGGTTGAGATGTAAACGGATATTCAGTCATCAGATGTAAAATAGTTCATTGTAGAGAAACATACAAACCCAGATTTCTTTGCAGTCATGGTGAATGGAACCAAGGATCAAATGTCTATAATGTACTCATTGTGTTTATTGTCCAAAACCATCAGTGAACCTACACGTGTCCTCTGAGTTTATGTGTGTAATGTTGACGAATCTGAAAAATATGTTTCTTCAGGGACTATTTTGCCTCCCAACACTAAAACTCATCTTAAAACTTTTGTAACACGTCATCTCAGACATCAGGCAACATATTCGGAACCATTTCATGTATAACTTTCTGTGGGGGAGCTTTTAGAGCTTTTAAAGTGTTCAGATGTCTGGCTATCACCACCACGGTGAACAATTCCCACTCTGAAAGTTTCTCTAGAATGGAACAGTTCAGATCAAACCACTCTGAATGACTGCTTACATTATGCAAAAACTGAATTATGCCATTAAAACAAATCTGTGGAATTCCCCTTTAATAATAAGCTAAGATGGGAAAATGCTAGGTATTCTCTCAATTAAACAACAGTTTAGCAAAAAAAATATTCATATAATTTTCCAGTAGCTCCTCTCCAGATACTGTGTGAACCAGTTTTCTCATGTGGTTTCTGACACGGATAAACTGTTATTTATCCATGCTCTTAAAAACCTGGTTCTTTAAGGGTTTTATATATCGCTGCTGTCAGAACAAAACCTTGTATCTCCATTTTTTGCGTCTTTCAGTTTTTTGACATAATTTGAAAATGTCTGTTTTTCATATATTGTGTGTATATTTCATGATGAATGGAAAAATGTCAGGTTCCATTGACTTACATTAAAAATAAAGTATGTTTTTCCTTCTTCTGTAAAGTTATCGTTTTGGCTATATATATATCTATATATATATATATATATGCACACACACACATATCCATCCATCATCATTCGCTTATCCAAGTCTGGGTCACAACCCTGTGGAGAAAGTTCATTTCGGCTGCTTGTATCTGTGAACTTGTTCTTTCGGTCACTGCCCACTGAGAAATTCTGTCCATAAAAGTTATGAAGTTATCGGTGACAATGGACAGCCCTGGCAGAAACCAGAAACCAATCCGACTTACAGCCGGCTATACGAACCAAGCTCCTACTCCGTTTGTACAGGGACTGAATGGCCTGTAACAACGAGCCCCTCACCCCGTACTCCCGGGGCACTCCCCACAGGATCCCCCGAGGGACGCAGTCAAATGACTTCTCCAAATCCACAAAACACATGTGTACTGGTTGGGTGAACTCTCCCGCACCCTCCAGGACCCTGGTGAGGATAAAAAGCTGGTCCACTGTTCCACGACCAGGGCGAAACTCGCATTGTTCCTCTTGTAGCTGGACTCTCTTCTCCAGTACCCCTGCATAGACCTTACCGGGTAGTCTCCCGATAGTTGGAACACTCCCTCTGGTCCCCTTTCTTAAAAAAAGGGAACACCACCCCAGTCTGCCATTCCATGGGAACCACCCCAGATGTACACGCGATGTTGCAGAGGCATGTCAGCCAAGACAGCCCTACAACATCCAAGTTCCTCCCAATCACGCCCTTCCAGGTCTCACTGTCATTGCTCACGTGAGCATTGAAGTGACCCAGCAAGACAATGGAGTCCCCAAAAGGGACATTTTATATATATATATATATACACGTGTATGTGTGTGTGTGTGTGTGTGTGTGTGTTCTGTCCTCTCTTCTGAGTCCACACTTTACCTGTCTTACAGCTTCAAGTCTTCTCACAAAAAGTTGTCTCAGTCTTAGAGGTTGGTTGCATTTTCTGCTTCTCACAATCATAAATAATCTCAAATGATGCTGAGGTCTGGACTTTAGGGTGGTCTGTCCATTGTTCTGAGAACACCAGCAACTTCTTTGGCCCAATCCCATTTCTTATTTTTACCTCTGCCCCTTGTTTTCAAGTGTCTCCTTGCCCCTTTAACTGAGTTACAAGGGGCAGTGGTTGAAATCTTTCCTGCGAATTGGGACCCTCAAATTAAAAAATAGGATTACTTCATTAACAACTAATGCTGCTCTGTAGATAACCAGGCTGGTCTACAGTGACAGCAGAGGAGGGTAAAGTTCAGCTCCTCACTGCTGGGCTTTAATTACATTTTGGGCATCATATGCTTTTAAAGAGGGAGATGCAACTATCATTTATTTTCACCCACCGCTAAGTCTTCAGTGATATGAAGCTGAAGTCAGATATGCACCAGCTTCTTGTTTGAATTTTCCAGTTTCACCTTAAATGGAGCAGCAGTTACATTTGGGCACTTCAGGTCAGTACCACTGGACTGTTTAAGGTGGAACAGGAAATTTAGCTAGTTAGCTACAGAGACGCTAGCATGCTATTAGTGACTTTTTATGCTTGTTATGAAGAAAAGCACCATAATACATTAAAACTAGTAAAAAATAAGACAATACAATGATTATTATTCTACACACCCTACCCCTAGGAGTGAAAATGCAAAACGGAGAGCTAAGGGGTAAGTGGTAGAAACAAAGGGTGAAATGGGATCAGGCCTTTGTTTGATTTGTCCGTCTCCTTTTCTCACTGAGGGCTTCTTCACATCTACACATCCCTTCAGAGCCGTAGTGTTGAGATGTCGTCTCAGTTTGTAAGGATGGATTTTTTCAGATTTGTTGTAAGAGTGGAGCTCAATTTTCTCCTCTCTCTCAAAGATAGCCTTAAGTTCTGTTGATCTGATGGGGACAGTGTTTTTTGGTCTTTTTAGTCATTTTTAATTTTTTGTAGATTTTATCTAATGTCCTCAGAAATATCTCCTGAAAAATGAGTAACTTGTGGGCTCTGGCATTCACACGCATGCTAATCGGGTGGCTGTAAGGTTCCATTACTGGTTACTACATTAACCTCACAGCTCCAGAGCAAAACTCAAAAAGTACACACCCCTTGACTGAGACATTTGGGGGTAAGGGGGGAAAAGTGTGTAAAATAGATTTGAACAACTGTAAGATTCGGTCACAAGGTTTAAGACGTGGAAAGTAAGCTGTGATATTTCTCTTTTCATGGAACATTAGCTTCATGCATGTGAAAACCGGTCTACTTTATTGTGTCCTTCTTTCACTTAGTTTTCTAAAACATTTCTTTCAACTCATTTGAAGCGACATTCATGGGAAATTGAATCAATTTCGCAATGTTCGTGATACACTGGACACAAAGCATAAATATGATTGGGGGTTTAAGCAGCCATATTATAGATATGGAGAATAATATCAGGCCGGCAGGCCGAAGCGCTGATGAAGGTGATTGTACGTCTCCAGAACGACCCCTCTGAGCTCAGGAACCCTGCTGTGCCCCCGGCATCTTCAAAACAATAAAAGTAATCACCTGCAATATAGCCAATCAACGTCCAGTCAACACATATACACTGACTCATGCACACATACGTTTGTATTCCTATCTTTGTGGGGTTTTCCTATTAACATCTGTATGATTCCATTTCAACACTTAATCACTGACCTTAACTCACAATCTTTCGGATCATCTTTGCTCACAGCCAAATGTCCCTACGTTCAGGTTTTCCGTTGTCCTAGGGACATTGGGACCCTACAAGAAGCTAAATACATGGCCACAAAAACACAGTCATCAGGAACCACAAGCCTCTCAGTCACAATCCAATTAGGCTACAGTAGCCAGGTTTGGCCACACCCACTGTGTTGAAAAGTCAACACTGCAATTTAAATGCAATTCATCCAAAGATGACTGTGTACTTCATAAGCCAAATCTAATGCACTTTGTTAACTGATTGTAATGATGTGACTCTCTGAACGCTTAATGGTGGGTTCATTAAAATGATGCAGCTCTCGATGACTTTTCATAACGTCAGTGCAAAGGGAATGACGTCTAGAGACTACAGTTCGCACTTAACGCATTGTACCTGAACAATACCATTAAAGAACCACTGTTGCAGCATATTTGAAAAAGATTAGTCAGTGAAGAACCTTCACACAATGTAAAAAAAAAACTAATTTCAGGGTTCTTTACAAAGCCTTTACATTATACGATTTTTCAAACTTCAACAAAAGGTTCTTCACATTCACATGTCCATTGAAAGGCTTTTCAGAGTACCAAAGTGGTTCTTTTATAGAATCGCCCATGTGGCCATTTTCGGCACCTTTACTTTGTGCCTTATGTCTCAAATGTGACCGTGAGCACTATATTTTTCACTATATGTATAGCGCTATCTATTGCCTAGATATCGTCTATAACTGGACACTGTACATTTTCTTCTAAATGGAGGTGAAAAATTACTATGCTGTTCGTCACATCATTGAATCACACATAAAAGCCTTCATATACACACCCACCAATTGTGAAATAAAAACAGCACGCTCTAAAACAGCCGACGCCCAATCAACACATACTCTTACTCATGAATGTTTGTATTCCTACCTTTGTGGGGTATTCCTTCTAATAACTGTACAGCCAACTGCTTACAAGTTACTTATGTTTCAGGAGTTATTTCTGAGGAGGTCAAATATAAGACAGTCCACTTGTAAACAGAAGAGGAAAGTACATTTCCAAAAGTAGTTCAATGATGTGCAAATTATTTAAATCGTACATTTCACTGAAAATAGCACAAAGACAACAAATCAGATTTTAAAACTGAGAAGTTTTATTGCTTTTTGAAAAATATATGCCTATTTTGAATTTGATGCTAACAACATATTCCAAAAAGTTGGGATGGGGGCATGTTTACCACTGTGTTTCATCATCTCTGTAAGCGTTTGGGAACTGAGGAGACCGACCACCTTTGTTATATTTTTCACTTCATAATGTGCCAAATGTTTTCAGTGGTGACAGGTCTGGACTGCAGGCAGGCCAAATTAGTGGTTGGACTCTTTTATTATGGAGCACTGCTGTTGTAATACATGCAGAATGTGGTTTGACATTATCTTGCTGAAATAACCAAATGACTCCCTGAAAAAGAAATTGTTTGGATGGCAGCATATGTTGCCAAAACATGCATATATCATTCAGCATTAACGGTGCCTTCACAGATGAGCCAGTCACCCATGTCATGTGCACTAACGCACCCCTATACCATCAGGAATACTGGCTTTTGAACTGCACACTGATAACAAGGTGAGTGGTCTTTAGCCTGGAGGACACAGCGTCCATGATTTTCAAAGTTTCCACAGGAAACTTTTCCACTTCCCCTCAGTCCATTTTAAATGAGCTTGGGCCCAGAGAAGGTGGCAGCATTTCTGGATCCTGTTTATATTTGGTTTCTTCTTTGCGTTTTAATTAGCATTTGTGGATGCAGTACATGTTTTCATTGACAGTGTTTTTCAGAAGTATTTCTGAGCTCATGCAGTGATTTCCACTACAGAATCATCCCTGTTTTTAATGCAGTGCTGTCTGAGGGCCCAAACATAACGACCTGCAAACACTGGTTTATGGCCTTGTCCCTTACATACGGAGATTACTCCAGATTCTCTGAATTTTTTAATGTTATTACGTATCTTAAATGATGAAAAAGCAAGAGTTCTCTGCTATTTTACATTGAGAAATGATATTGTTGAATTGTTGCACTATTTGATTGTGCAGGCTTTCACATAGTTTTGAACCCCTCCCCATCTTTATTTCTGGAAGACTCAGCCTCTCTGGGATGCACTTTTTATACCCAATCATGTTACTGAGCAACTAACCACCAAGTGTTTTTTTAAGGATTACACAACCTTACCAGCCTTTTGTTGCCTCCGTCCCAACTTTGTTGTTGGCATCAATTTCAAAATGGGCACATATTTTTCAACAACAATAAAATTTCTCAGTTTCAACATTTGATATGTTATCTTTGTACTATTTACAATGAAATACAGGCTTTAAATGATTTGCACATTATTGCATTTTGTTTTTTTATTTACATATGTCACAGTGTCCCAACTTTTTTTGGAAATGAGGTTGTAAAAGGAGAAAAAAAAAGTGTTCAAAAAGTGATTCACAGATACAGAGAAAATGGGACTCCTCACAACCACCTGCAACACCTGGTAGACCCCCAACACTGTCCCCATCAGATAAACAGCACTTAAAGCTTTCATCTTTCAAAGAGAGGAGAAAATCAATCAGCTTCCACTGTGAGAAGACAACCCAGCACTATGAGTCTGAAAGGATGTGTAGCTGTCAAGAAACCTCACTGAGCAAAGGAGACAGACACATCAGACAAAGAAGCTGAACAATGGACTGACCACTCCAGAGACCAGACCTCAATATTACTGAATGAGTTTGGGATTACTTAGATTATGAGAGGCAGAAAATGTTAAACCAACTTCTAATACTGAAATCTGGAGGTGTGGAAAAATATCCCTGCAGATGTCTTTGAGAAACTGGGTGTACTGAAACGAATAGAGGCACAATAAATACTATACCAAGTTGATATATCTAGTTGTTGAGTCTTCAGTGTATTTTTCTGTTAAATATTTTTTTCCTGAAACTACAAACTGAATCATTTTCACTTAATTGCCATTTTGTCTGGAAACAAATCAAATCAAATCAAATCAAATTTATTTGTATAGCGCTTTTTACAACGGATGTTGTCACAAAGCAGCTTTACAGAATTTCAGAAAAGACAAAGTTTCAACAGGACTGTAAGAATGTACAGAAACCCCCACGGTGGGCAAGCCGGGGGCAACAGTGGCAAGGAAAAACTCCCTCAGAACTGAAGAAGAAACCTTGGGAGGAACCAGGCTCACCAGGGGGGACCCATCCTCCTCTGGTCAAACTACCTACAAGTGATTATACTACTAATATTATCAGCAGTAATATTGATATTAGGAATGTATAATTTAGCAAAAGCATAATTGTGTCTGAGGGGAGAATCAACAAACGTATAAATAAATGCATAAATAAAACAAATGCATAAATAAATGAAGGGTCATGTATGAAGAGACTTGTTTAGCTTCTTTATTCATTCTGTCTGTATTGTTACAGCGCCAGACAGGCCTTTGTAGTTTCGGGGTGTGGATGGCTTGTATGTGAGGGAGACGGAGCGACAGAGCTTTGTTTGCTTATGAGATTCGCCGCTGGTAAGACTGTGTGTTTAATGATGACAGCGGGACGCTTGGCTGGACGGACTGTGTATGTATACACACGTACACGTGTCTGTCTGGTGTGCTACAGGGGGCTGCATAACCCCCGGGTCGGGCAGTTCCACACAGACACCTTCAACATATGCATGAAAAAAGCTTTTCTAGTCTTTTAATAACAGTTACATAATGTAATGTTGGCATGCTGTGAGTAGCTTTGCTGCTTGTAGTTCTCAGGAGTTAATAATGGACACTAATCATAATTCAGGCCTGTTTCAGTGAAAACGTTAGTAGGTCTTTGAGCTTGTGAAGTCATTTTTTCTCCAAATAAACTCACTTCAACTTGGTTTCTTTATACGAAAAGCATAAACTCTCCAGCTAGCTAATTCAATGATGGTGGTGACTGTACCTCAACAGTTAATTCAGTACCTATAGCCTCCAAATCAGATTTGTGCATCTGATGCCTTGTGCTCCCCACATCCTCTATTGCATCACCTTGCAAAATGAATTAAAACTTATTAGGCCCATAATATCCTAGCTACACCACCTAGTTACAAATCACTGTTGTCAGAAGAAAACCTTGTATCTCCAAAATGGTAACTTTACAGGAGAAGGAAAAAAAAATTACTTTTAATGTAATTGGTCAATGGAACCAGACATATTTTCCCAAGTCATTTAGGGCCATTTTGTTTGGTCCATTTTTCATGGAATTTACATACAATGTAAAAGGCAACAGGCATTTTCTAATTATGTCAAAAACTGAAAAACAACATAAATGGAGATACAAGGTTTTCTTCCGACAGCAGCAAAATATTCCCTTAGGCTTTAAAAACAGAGCGAACCACAGAAGATGAACATTTGTTGTGAAACGTTTGTTGACGTTTTGTTGGCTTTTGCTAAATTATACATGTGTGCCCCCTTGTGGTCAAATATTGCAGTGCACCGTTTACAACCCTGGTCAGATGACATGTTCACATAAACACATAAATGTGGCACGTTTTTTGCAAATTGTAATCCACAATTTCTACTTACGTATTGAAAAAATGTGCCTTAACTTTTGCACTTTTATGCTTTTTTCACCCAATATGTTAAATTCAGCAAATAAATGTGTTAACCTATTTTTACTTAAAATATTGTATATATATTCTCTCAGTACTGTGCGAAAGTCTTAGGCACCCAAGACACATTTTCAAAATCTATTTTGTTTGTGTTGATTCGCTGAGAAAAGTGTTAATTAAACAAAACGTATAGAATAATAATTAATAATGATTATACATATATATATATATATATATATATATATATATATATATATGTGTGTGTGTGTGTGTGTGTGTGTGTGTGTGTGTGTGTGTGTGTGTGTGTGTGTATATAATCGTTTTTAATGTATATATATATATATTATATATATAGATATATATTTTATGGATGTTCGTGTGTTTGTTTTGCCATTTTCAAACCTCTCCTATTATATATAGTTAAAAAGCAGCTCCTGGTTTGACCAATCAGTGCTTCAGTAAGTAATTGATAATATTGACAAGTCTCTGTGGTGGTCGTTCCTTTTGGTTTTTGTGTGTATAAAAATGTAACATGTCAAAACAAAAGATGTGCAAAGCAAGAACACCAATCAGGGCCCAGCGGTCACTTTGTTCTGAGCTTGTTTTGACCTGTTGGTCATACCGACCCAGTGCAAGCACACGGTTCAACGTCAGCGCAGCAGCGTAAAACTTTGGGAGCACATCCGTCACCTAAATGATGAACTAACCTAACTTTGTGTAAATAGACCACAATATAGAAATATGTCCACATATGCAGTCGTGACTATGACTGGTTACTTTTTTTCTCAATTCATACAAACACTTTCATTTTATAGTAAATTAATTTCAGTTAGTTAATGTTTATGAACAGAGGCCTACAGATCAACACAGTACAGGAAGCTCATCTGTGATCCTGAGTTTAAAGCCAGTTTTTATTCAACTTGTAAATAATTTACAAAGTAATCTGAAACTGAAACTTTGCTTGTGTGTAAAAAGTGATTTCAGAGCCACTCGGTTCTCCTGATGGAAACTGTTTACCTTCAGTGTTTTGTGCTCATGATCATTTTAATAGACGTCAGCGTCACTAATTAATGACGTTCTATTAAAAGACTGGTTTACCAAGAGAGACGCTGGAGGATTTTCACCTGAAATGAGTTCATGAACGAGTCTTGTTATAAAAATGATAACAGGACATCAGAGCCAGAATTGCTCTTTTAGTACTTTTACTTTATACTTAAGTACATTTGAAGGTAAATACTTTAGTACTTTTACTCAAGTGGAGGTCTAGAGTAGGGACTTCTACTTTTACTAGAGTAATATTTTACCTTGGGTATCTCTACTTTAACTCAAGTACATGACTTTGCGTCCACTTCTGGATATTTTAGCCTCTTAACACCAGTGCTACAACACCACCTACAACAGTTAGCCTCCAGCTCCAGCCCTGTGTTCATTTTGGATTTAGGCTGGAATACTTTTTGTTTTTCCGTTGCTGCGGTTAATGGTTATCTGGTTATATACTTCAACGAAAACCTGACTTCAAACAAAACTGTGTCTCAGGAATTAGGCCACATGTTCATAAGCATTTCATGCGCTAACTTTATTGGCGTTAGCTTTAAATGATATTAAATGCTTCCTATCACCACCACTGTGATGAATTCTGAGCTTTTCACACCAAACCACACCGAATGACTTTGCTTTCAAGGAAAAATTGTTGGAATTCCCCCTTTGAAGTATTTATTTATTTATTACAAGAAATCAGTTAACTGTAGTATGTAAGCCCATTTCTGCCACTAAGTCATAATAATAAGGTTTTCTATAACTATGACTTAATATCTCACTATTATTACACAGCATCTCATAATAATGATTCTCTCTCATAATTATGACTTACCTTCTTAATATAAGAACATTTATATTAATAATATTAACTTATATTAATGTCATTATAATGCCACGCCATGCCATTATTATTAGTTATGACATGATAATGAATCATAACTATGAATCTTATTATCATCCCATAATAATGAGATTCAATCTCATAAATATGCATTAATATCTCATAAGTATAATTTAGCATTATTAGAATCCCATAATAACGCCCTAATATGTCATGATAATAAAACAAAATCTCATAATTACGATTTTATATTTCATAATTATCACTTAGTATCTCATAGTTATGAGTTATGAAATTTAGTTGCTAAATTTCCTTCGGGATCAATAAAGTATCTATCCATCATCTAGCTGTCTAAGTATCAATGAGAATTTTCTAATGACTCTCATAACAGACAATTTTCTCATTATTATGAGATAATTATTAATTATGACGAGATTACATCAAAATTATGAGAACATTCTCATAATTATGACAGTAAATATTATGAGACAGTAAATCAGGATAATGAGAAACTTTCCTTATTTTGAGACATTACGTTATTACTATAAGACTGCAAGTCATAATTGATACATTAAGTCATAATTATGAGATATTAAGTCATAATTATGAGATATTAAGTCATATTTATGAAAAACTCATTATTGTGACTAACTGACTATATATTTCTTCTCCATTGACGGAAACACGGGCGTCCAGACTGTAGCTCTACTGTCCAGACTGTAAATGACCCTGTATGGTCAACATTCAGCGACCTGCTCCACTGCTGTCTCGCACTTGCGGCCCACATCCGCGCATCCGGGGCTCGTGTGCGCGCCTTCGCCTCTTGCGTGCGTATGCGTGCGTGCGTGTGAGTGCGCGCGCGCGCGACTGGCAGTGGAGCGCGTGCGTTGCCGTCCGGCTCTCGTCACTGTCTCGAGCGTATGTGCCCGTAAATCAGCCGCAAACTCCTTTTTATTTTTTTTTAACCCCCACCCCGCCCCCCTCATCCCCCCCACCCCACCCCAGGACAGTGGGCGAAACCGTTAGCACGCGCTGAGAGCATCATCCGGGATCCTCCCACCGGTGACACGAGACTATTTATGCAGCCTGCAGCCTCTGCCGAGGAGACCGAGGAACCTGGACGCGCGCGGCTCGCCAAACCTGAAGCCCTCTCCTGCGGAGGTAAGACCCCCTTCAGCCCCTCAGACACGCAGCATTTTTGCAGCTCCGTTGGCGCTCCACGCACGAGCACGCGCGCTGTGGCCTAAATCGCACGTCCCCAAAAGGTGGACGGTGGATTTCTCTTGGCGCGTGACATGGGCGATGTAGGGCACCGTTCTGATACCCCCCCCCCCATCCTTCTCCTCCTCCTCCTCCTCCTCCTGCCCGTCGCCTTGCATCGCTTTTTATGCACGCCAAAGTTGCAGGCGCTCGTGCACGGTGCTCCCACTGCAACGTGATGCGATAGAGGCACTTGGGGGGCGAGGACGTCAGGTGCATCTCAGTACAAGTCTGATCTGGAGGCTGGGGCTACAGCATTGGCATCAAACTTTTGCTCATGCATTTAAAGGGGATTTCCACCCATTTTTCAAAAATTCGGCCAAATTCAGTTGCGTGAGCAAAAGCCATTCAGAAGAGTTTGATGTGAAATGACTCATTAAAGAGAAGTTTCCTTCACAGTGGTGGTGAATGGAGCCAGGTTTCATGATGTCCACAACACAAATATATCCATTTGATTTACTATCCAAAACCACCAGTGAACTGTTCTGATTTTTTATGCCAATGATGGTAAAAGTCATAAATCTGTTAAAATACGAAATAAAGTTTTCTTTGGAACCGTTTTCGCCTTAAAAATGTAAAGCTACGTGTAACCCTCCGCCACAAAAACATTAAAATACAATTTAAGCCAAAACTTGACCAGAACTATCATAAAGCAACGTGTCAGACGTCAGGCAGCATATAACTCATTTCATATAATAACTTCATGGCTTTTAGAGGTGGACGTCTGGTTCCTATCACCACCACTGACCAGATCTGACTTGATACGTTTCTCTAGATGAATGACTCTGTTTACATCTTAGCCCTTTAATTATGAATTTTTGAAAAATCGGTGGAGTTCCCCTTTAACTTAGGTGTGCATTGCTTGGCTTGTGGTTACAGCAAAGCATTATGTTAGCTAGCTGGAGAGTTGATGCTTTTGTACAGTGAAACTGTTGGAGTGAGCACTTTATACAGGTAAACATGAGGTCTACTAACGTTTTCACTGACATGTAGCTGAAATATGATCATAGAGGCCATTAGTAATTTTTGAGAACTACAAGCACCAAAACTACTTACAGCATGCCAACATTACATTATGTAACTGTTATTGAAAGACTACAAAAGCTTTTATCACGCATATGTTTGTGTCTGTGTGTAACTGCCTGACTCAGGGGTTACGTAGCACACCAGACAGACACGTGTACGCGTGTATACATACACAGCCCGTCCAGCCAAGCGTCCCGCTGTCATCATTAAACACACAGTCTTACCAGCGGCGAATCTCATAAGCAAACAAAGCTCTGTCGCTCCGTCTCCCTCACATACAAGCCATCCACACCCCGAAACTACAAAGGCCTGTCTGGCGCTGTAACAATACAGACAGAATGAATAAAGAAGCTAAACAAGTCTCTTCATACATGACCCTTCATTTATGTATGTACAGATTATCCAGTCAAAACGGCCACTAAGGGCAGTTTATTCATTTTTCAGAGTCAACAACTAAATATAATAATATTTTTTCCATATTTACTGTGTCTTTAAAACAGCTTCCATTCTCAGTTTCTCAAAGAAATCTGCAGGGATATTTTTACACACTCCAGTTTTCTGCTTCTTACGCTCGGCATAATCTCACACATATTCAGTGAGCCTGAGGTCTGGATGCTGGGGTGGTCAGCCTGTTGTTCTGAGAACACCAGGAAGTATTTCATAAAGCAGGATTTCCCAGTAAGCTGGATAACTTGAATTAAAAGTTGAGGATTGTCAAAATAACGTCCCTTAGCTCTTCTCCTATTAGACAGGCTCGTTTTTGGGCCTAACTGAGAAACTGACAGCTACGCATTCTTTCAGACTCATAGCATTGAGTTGTCTTCTCATAGTGGAAGGATGGGCAGAAACACCTGTGGATTTTTTCAGATCTGAAGCAAGAGTGGAGCTTGATGTCCTCCTCTCTCTCAAAGATGAAAGTACTGTTTATCTGGCAGAGACAGTTTTGGTGGTCTACGAGGGCTTGCATCATTGTTAGGAGTCATTTTCTTTGTATCTTTTCATATTTTTCTGGTTTTCCTCATGCAAGTGGATCGATTATCTTCTCCTCAGAAATATCCCTTTGCCATACACATAAAAAGGTAAATAATAAGAATGAAAGAAGGGTCTCATGGAGATGGAGAAACTCAAAAAGATCATAAACTTTAAGAAATGCATTGCTTGCCTGTCAAACCAAAACCTCATTTTAAAATTTTTGTTTTTGTACCTCATTTGAAAAAAGCCAGCAGCCCCTTTACGTTGTGCAACAAACAGGCCAATAGAAATGCTTAAAATTTGCTTTCGTTTCCGTTTATATTTTTATAGACTTGTTAACACACTATGAGGCTGCATGTTGTTTTGGTGACCTGTTCTACATTTTCTTTCGAGAGAAGAAGAGATAAAAAAAAAAGAGAGAGAAAGCAGCGTGAAAAACACAGGGCAGGCCCGCCCATGTGAGTAACCCCTCTGAATGTGGTCAGGAGACTGTTAAAATGGGGCAGTGGGCTGGAAATGCCAGTTCCAAAATCTGCCAACAACCCCCCTACACCCCTGCCCTGCTGCACTCACCCCCGAATATGCCTGGAATCCCGCGCCCTCTCTTTGAAAAGAGTAAACAACCAGGGTCAAAGAAAAACAGGGCGGGACGGGCGGCCACAATGTGTTGAGCGTCAGCATGCCAAGCGCACTTTCGAGCGTGGTGAAAAAGACATAAACATGGGCGGCCCGGATTACGGGTCAAACCCGAGGGATTTGGGGCCGACAGGGCGGGACAATGAGCATGCTCAGTTACCGGGGTGCCTTGCTCCATCAAAACGGATTATAATTAGCTTTTTGTCGGGGAACTGTAATGGTGCTAATGCTGGCATTGTAATGCACAGCAACACAGTAGGCCCTAGCAAAAAGGCTTTGGAGGACTGTATTTAGTGCTGGGGGAATGTATGAAGTTTCAAACACTGAATCACCGAAGTTTCAAAACATACATACAGTCCAGAAATGGATAGCAAGCTGCAAAAACAGCCGATTTATAATTCACTGTTTCTGAGATGTCATCGCAACCAATACTTTTACATATACACGTTCAGATTACACAACAGTTAAGCTCCACCCATTCATGCTGAAGTTATAAGAGGTGTTCCAACCCGGACCGCTTTGTGAAGGAGGCACAATATAGGGCAGCCAACTGGAACCAGCCAACAAAAACAGAATCTCAAAATAACTGCATTAAAATAAGGATCATCACTACCAAAACACACTTTCTACAGTGTTCTGTGTGAAAAATGTGATTTTATGTGTGTACAACTGTTCAAATCTGCGTTTGCGGCTAACGTTTTTTTGAGTTCTGCTCAAAAGGAGTTAAAATTGTCACTACTGAAACAGTTGCTACTGAAACATTAGGTAAAGTTTCGGTAGTGTTTTGATTGTTTTCCTAGTGACAAAATTGCATGTTCAGTCATTTATTTGAATAAAATAACATAATTAAGGTACGGGGTCATTCAAAGCAAAAGTGCAAAGAGCTCCACGTACAGTCAGTGGATCCTCTGCAGATGTAACATCTTATGCTCATGCTGCTACGTAAAATCTCATCTCAAAACAGCCGAATATTTATCACTTGTTGTTCTCCTTCAGCACTGGTCCAGCATAGTCTGCTAAATGCATATTTATATTACTGCTATTGACATTTCTATAAATGATACTTCAGGCCTGGCGTACTTCTGTGATAAACAAATTCACATTACTAGCTAAAACTTTTTTTTTTTTCTGGTTTAATGTTTATAATGCTGTGTAAACGACCCTTTGGTGTACTTTTAAACATACAGTTTAAGATTTAGCAGCATCTAGTGGTAAGGTTGGAGATTGCAACCAACTAAATACCCCTCCCTTTCCAAGCAGCCAGTAGAAGAACCATATTTTCGCTTCTTTGACAGTGACGATTCACCCTCCCTTGCTTTTTCTTGTGCTAAACAATAAGTATGATCCTCTATTGGTCAAGATATTGGTTCTTAAACTTTGCGCAATGCAAAATGGTCAGCCAGCACCATCAGCAACCACTGGTTCTAGTTCTTTCTACGTCTTGTAGCTGGTGCTATAACGCCACCAAATTCAACCACTCAGATTGCTGATGCTTGACCAGATATATGCTCCGTGATCCATTAGTTAAAATCAAACGCATGTCTTCTCTAATATTTTATGGCTCGTCTATTGTTTTTAACAGTAGCTTGTGCTCAAAGTCTAAAGAGTCAGTCATTAAAATAGTTGCTATGCTAAATGTACGGTGCCATCGTGCCTCTAGAGGAGAAGTAATGTCAGCTCTACTGATGAATTCTGTCGTTAGATCACAGAGCACATTTCCACCAGCAATGAACTGAACAGGGTTCGGTTTGAAGTGGACTGAGACTGGTGGTAACGGGTAAAGCCATTTGTTACAGACCCGAAGCCCGCAACTGTGCTGTCTCAGACAGATGACATTTAAGTAGCCCACTATTGAGATGTTTTTATTTGTATGTCTGTTAATATTTATATGGGCTATACTGTGAAAACATCATTTTTAGATTTTTAATAATGAAGTTAATCATTTTTCCACCTATGTTTTTATGACAGTCACGTTACCAGCCCGAATGACTGCGCCCCTCTGAGCACAGGCCTGCGGACCACTAGAGGGTGCTTCACAGCCCACAAGTTGAGAAACCCTGCTGTACCAGAGTTTGGTTACAGATATGGAGGGCTCATTCTAAGCTAATGAAAGTGCCATCAAGTTGTTTCAGACTCTTGGCAGCCATATGGATGGTGTTCCTTCAGAATGTCGTTGGCTTCTGAATGGCTGGTTCATGATTCCCCTGATTATGTCTATCCTTATTATACCTGATTGTCCTCTTCCTCTTTTTTCCAGGGCTTCCAGTGAAAGGTTAGGGTTAATTTGGTCTAAGATTCATTTGTGTACCTTGTTGTCCAAGGTACTCTCAAAAGTCTTCCCCAACACCTGTTCAAAGGCTGTTTTGTCTCCCTTGTCTGTTGCCCAGCTTTCATTGCATCAATACCACCCCGTACTAACTGTACCTAGTGGATTTAGCCTATCTTTACTGTGTACTATTTTTTGTTTACATCAACGTCACTGTAAAACACTTCATCTCGGTAAGAATATGTTATATGAGCCAGATTCCTATGACATATGAGGTCTGCTGTTTACTTACTATGTAGAGCATGTAAAATCTAAAGAAACCAATTTGAGCTTCAGAAACATGTTTTTTCAGGTTCTTCCATGTAAATGTCTTCTGTGAATTTGCAGCAGGTCAGCGCTAACGCCACCTGCTTCATCTGCATTTTATGCCAGTGCAACAGATCACAGACTACTGTTTTGTCAATGCAAAAGCTCGGGCAAAAAAGATACAATAATAGAACATCTTATTCTAAGAATAGTATCTTCCACTGGTGCCTGTGACACAATTTTGCCATGGCCTGTTGAGAGTTGAAAAGAAACTGACTGTGAGGCTTAAGAACCGAGTATCAGCTTTAATATTTGAGGATATTTAGGAATTAGATAAATTAATGTAATGAATTAAAGTCATTTACAATCTACACTACCAGACAGGAATAGTAGAGGAGAGACAGTAATGTAATTATTCCCACTACTTTTTGCAGATTGAGCATTCAACCGTCTCTAAAGATTAAGGGGGCTTTGGTCACACTTTATTTTGATGGTACCCTGTAGTTGATCTACAGACAACAGAGAACAGGGGAAAAGTAGGTAAAATGCAAACAAAAACAGAAAAAAGTGATTTATAAAATGTATTTTATTAGTGTATTTATAGTTCATTATAATTATTATAATTAACTGACAGTACATGATTGAGGTGTCCTTGAGCAAGACACCTAACCCCCTACTGCTCACCGGGCGCTGTGGATAGGGCTGCCCACCACTCCGGGCAAGTGTGCTCACTGCCCCCTAGTGTGTGTGTGCGCTCACTAGTGTGTATGTGGTGTTTCACTTCACAGATGGGTTGAATGCGGAGGTGAAATTTCCCCGTTGTGGGACTAATAAGTGTCACTTAATATTGAACTGAGAACAGCACAAATAAGAGACATTTGATATTTTACCTTATCAACTTTATTGATTTTTGTAAATATTTGCTGATTCCAAATTTGAGGCCACATTTCAAAAAAAGATGTCAACAGCCAAAGCTAAGTTCTGTGCCTGGAACCTTTTTGGTGTGACCACAATGTGTAAATTCAACAATTTTGTATCCCATGTGTGTTGGTTAGAAACAGTAAATTCCATCTCTATATTAAATACAGTGGAGGAAATAATTATTTGATCTCTCGCTGATTTTGTAAGTTTGCCCACTGACAAAGAAATGAACAGTCTGTAACTTTTAATGGTAGGTTTATTTTAACAGTGAGAGATAAAATATCAAAAAGAAAATCCAGAAAATCACATTATAGAAAATATATAAATTGATTTGCATTTCATGAAATAAGTATTTGATCCCCTAACAAAACAAGACAGTATTTGCTGGCAAAACCTTGTTGGCAAGCACAGAGGTCAGATGTTTCGTGTAGTTGATGACCAGGTTTGCCCACATATCAGGAGGAATTTTGGTCCACTCCTCTTTGTAGATCATCCCTAATTCCTTAAGATTTTGAGGCTGATGCTTGGCAACTCGAAGCTTCAGCTCCCTCCACAGGTTTTCTATGGGATTAAGGTCCGGAGACTGACTAGGCCACTCCATGAGCTTAATGTGCTTCTTCTTGAGCCATTACTTTGTTGCCTTGGCTTTATGTTTTGGGTCATTGTCATGCTGGAACACCCATCCACGACCCATTTTCAATGTCCTGGTGGAGGGAAGGAGGTTTTCACTCAGGATTTTATGGCACATGGCCCTGTCCATCTTCCTGTCGATGTGGTGAAGTTGTCCTGTGCCCTTAGCAAAGAAACACACCCAAAGCATAATGTTTCCACCTCCATGCTTGATGGTGGGGATGGTGTACTTGGGGTCATAGTCAGCATTTCTCTTCCTCCAAACACGGCGAGTTGAGTTGATGCTTCAGACGGGCTTGCACATGTGCCTTCTTGAGCAGAGGGACCTTACGGGCACTGCAGGATTTTAATAAATTACGGTGTAGTGTGTTACCAATGGTTTTCTTGGTGACTGTGGTCCCAGCTGCCTTGAGATCATTAACAAGCTCCTCCCGTGTAGTTGTAGGCTGATTTCTCAGCTCTCTCATGATCATTGATCATTGATCTTGCATGGAGCCCCAGACCAAGGTCGACTGATGGTCATTTTGTGTTTCTTCCATTTTCGAACAGTTGCACCAACAGTTGTCTCCTTCTCACCCAGCTTCTTGCTTATGATTTTGTAGCCCATTCCAGCCTTGTGCAGGTCTACAATCTTGTCCCTGACATCTTTAGACAGCTCTTTGGTCTTGCCCATGGTGGAAAAGTTGGAGTCTGATTGATTGATTGATTCTGTGGACAGGTGTCTTTTATTCAGGTGCCAAGTTGAGACAGGTGTCTTTAATGCGGGTGACAAGTTGAAATTAGGAATATCTAATCAGTCTGTTAGAGCCAGAACTCTTAATGATTGGTAGGGGATCAAATACTTATTTCACTCAATGAAATGCAAATCAATTTTTATATTTTCTATAATGTGATTTTCTGGATTTTCTTTTCAATATTTTCTCTCTCACTGTTAAAATAAACCTACCATTAAAAGTTAGAGACTGTTCATTTCTTTGTCAGTGGGCAAACTTACAAAATCAGCAAGGGCTCAAATAATAATTTCTTTCACTGTAAGTATGCATATGGTCAAAAACAACTGAGCAGTGGAGTGGCCAGTAGCCTAGTGGTAGGCGAGGAGAACTATCAACCGGAAGTTTGCGAGTTCAAATCCCACAACTGTCTAGGTACACCTGGTTAGGCCATTGGCCAAGGTATTTAACCCCCCCACTAACCCAGGCAGCGCTGCCAGATTGGGCATAGTTAGGCAGCAAAATGACCAATTTCCCTTGTACGACCAATAAAGTGCATAACATAGACAAGCTTTTTCACCCTTGAATTACGAGACTAGTCTTGGTGTCATGTGTACACCACTTTTTGTTGACCACTGCATGCTATACACATACACTATACTGCCAAAAGTATTCACTGACCTATCCAAATCATTAAATTAAGGTGTTCCATTCACTTCCATAGCCACTGGTGTATAAAACCAAGCATCTACGCATGCAGATTGCTTTTACAAACATTTATGAAAGAATGGGTCGCTCTCAGGAGCTCATTGAATTCCAGCATGGTACCATGATAGGATGCCACCTGTGCAACAAGTCCAGTCGTAAAATGTCCTCACTAAATATTCCACAGTCAACAATTATAACAAAGAGGAAGTGACTGGGAATGGCAGTAACTCAGCCATGAAGTGGTAAGCCACATAAAATGACAGAGCAGGGTCAGCAGATGCTGAGGCGCATAGTGCGCAGAGGTCGCCAACTTTCTGCAGTCAATCGCTACAGACCTCCAAACTTCATGTGGCCTTCAGATTAGCTCAAGAACAGTGCATAGAGAGCTTCATGGAATGGGTTTCCATGACCAAGCGTGAAATGTAAAGTTTGGTGGAGGGGGGATTATGGTGTGGGATTGTTTTTCAGGAGTTGGGCTTAGACCCTTAGTTCCAGTGAAAGGAACACTTAATGCTTCAGCAGACCGAGAGATTTCATGCTCCCAAATTTGTGGGAACAGTTCGGAGATGGCCCCTTCCTGTTCCAACATGACTGCGCACCAATGCATAAAGCAAGGTCCATAAAGACATGGATGAGGAAGTTTGGTGTGGAAGAACTTGACTGGCCTGCACAGAGTCCTGACCTCAACCCAATAGAACCCCTTTGGACTGAATTAGAGTGAAGACTGCGAGGCCTTCTCATCCAACATCAGTCTGACCTCACAAATGCACTTCTGGAGGAATGGTAAAAAATTCCCATAAACACACTCCTAAACCTTGTGGAAAGCCTTCCCAGAAGGGTTGAAGCTGTTATAGCTGCAAAAGGTGGGCCAACATCATATTAAACCCTATGGATTAAGAATGGGATGTCACTCAATTTCATATGCGTATGAAGGCAGACAAGCGAATACTTCTGGGAATATAATGTATATACACATACAAGCAGACTTCAGAATTAAGTTTGAATTGAATTATAATAGATAAAACTGTAATAGAGATCTTGTTTTTACAGTGCCAGCTCTGGCTGTCACCATGCCTCTTCTGGATGAAAGCTCTCTGCCCAGAGACTGCCCTCCAACTGTGCCAGTCGTCATCATTGGTGAGTTCTATCAATATGTTACACAAATAAACCCATACCAGCCTTAACATAAAGCTTTTTCCTCAACCTTGGATTCAGGAATGACCGAGAATGACTGTGCATCCTCAGGTAATGGTCCCTCAGGTATCTGCCTGTCGTATCTCCTAAGCGGGTACACACCCTATTTAGATCCAGCAGCCGTACATCCAAACCCCATCCTTTACCACAAGTTACAGGAGGCCAAGCATTTGTCCATCACTGAGCAGGTAAGTTAATCATTAACAGACGTTCTATCTGTCATAAATTTACCAATTGGTATCAACAGGGATACTACAACGTGTGGAAGCTTAAGAGATGTAGTTGGAATGTGTTGCGTGTTTGTATTGGGTGTGCAGAACCTGGAGTACCTGTGTGAGGGTTTAGAGGGCCGTTCAGGGAACCCAGTGGCAGTACTCTTCGATACGCTTCTTCACCCAAATGCAGACTTGGGCTTTGAGTTCCCACCAGTGTTGCAGTGGAGGCTGGAGAAGCAGCATCACATCCCACACCTGGTCCTGGGCAAAGCCACACCAGGTGGCGCCTGGCATGTAAGTAGATTTGTTGGTCATTCAGAAAACTCTTAACAGTCCAAGCTTGTT
The DNA here is from genome assembly GCF_015220715.1 of Pygocentrus nattereri. Classification (NCBI taxonomy): domain Eukaryota; kingdom Metazoa; phylum Chordata; class Actinopteri; order Characiformes; family Serrasalmidae; genus Pygocentrus; species Pygocentrus nattereri. The sequence goes on along the minus strand of NC_051213.1, from coordinate 43,000,268 downwards.
GTGCCAGCATCAATGACAAGAGTTCTAAGAGTCATATCTGTCTGATTTGCCCCAAAATATTTCCTACTCGTACTTACAGTTGTAACTTTTGTGGTTGTTGAGATCAGAATTTAAGCAGTTGATCCAGGAATAGCTGGGTTACATTCACACTTTTACTTTCTTTCTCCCTTTTTGATTAAGGCAATGGAAGGATCTATGCTGACCATTAGTTTGGGCACTTGGATGGAGCTTCCAGGGGTCAACTACAGGGACATTACTCCTGGCAAGAGGAGGTATGCACTTAGACAAAAACAACAAATTTAAGCTGTTGGAGTGATATGTTGGGGATATGGTGATGTACACTATATTGCCAAAAGTATTCGCTTGTCTACCTTCACATGCATATGAACTTGAGTGAGATCCCATTCTTAATCCATAGGGTTTAATATGATGTCGGCCCACCCTTTGCAGCTATAACAGCTTCAGCTTGTCTGGGAAGCCTTTCCACAAGCTTTTGGAGTGTGTTTATGGGAATTTGGACCATTCTTCCAGAAGTGCATTTATGAGGTCAGACACTGATGTTGGACAAGAAGGCCTGGCTCACAGTCTCCGCTCTAATTCATCCCAAAGGTGTTCTATCGGGTTGAGGTCAGGACTCTGTGCAGGCCAAGTTTTTCCACACTGAACTCACTCATCCATGTCTTTATGGGCCTTGCTTTGTGCACTGGTGTGCAGTCATGTTGGAACAGAAAGGAGCCATCTCCAAACTGTTCCCACAATGTTGGGAGCATAAAATTGTCCAAAATCTCGGTCTGCTGAAGCATTAAGTGTTCCTTTCACTGGAACTAAGGGGCCGAGCCCAACTTCTGAAAAACAACCCCACATCATAATCCTCCTTCACCAAACTTTACACTTGGCACAATGCAGTCAGACAAGGACTGTTCTCCTGGCAGCCGCCAGACCCAGACAGTGATGGCGTGCTTTACACCACTGCATTCAACATTTTGCATTGCGCTTGGTGATGTAAGGCTTGGATGCAGCTGCTTGGTGATGGAAACCCATTCCATGATGCTCTCTACGCTGTCCTTGAGCTAATCTGAAGGCCACGTGAAGATTGAAGTTTTGGTAGCGATTGACTCTGCAGAAAGTTGGCAACCTCTGCGCATCAGTATCCACTGACCACCACTGTCATTTTAAGTGTCATTTCAACTGACAGTTGACTGTGGAATATTTAGTGAGGACATTTTACGACTGGACATGTTGCACAGATGGCATCCTATCACAGTACCACACTGGAATTCACTGAGCTCCTGAGAGCGACCCATTCTTTCACAAATATTTGTGGAAACAGTCTGCATGCCTAGGTGCTTGGTTTGTAGCCATGGAAGTGATTGGAATACCCAAATTCAATGACTTGGATGGGTGAGTAAATACTTTTGGCAATATAGTGTATTTTCCATGAACAGAAATAGTAAATGTGATCAAAGTTTAGAGTGACAGTACTCAGAAGAACTTGTCAATGTGGTATTTCCTGTAGGAGCATGACCAATGACCGGGCCACTCCTGAGGAGATCTCTTCCTATTATCAGAATTATGTAAAGCTCATGGGTCTCCAGAAGAACTTTGTAGACAACACCTATATCACCTCAATTCAGAAACTCCACCGTGGTCAAGACAGCAACCTTGTGAAAGAGAATGGAACAGAAAATGGCAGCAAGAATGGTCAGGTCAATGGAACAGAAAACGGGTTTGACGGAATAGAAGACGGCCACAATGGAAGGGAAAATGGGTTCAGTAATGGCTTCGAGAATGGCACAGAAAATGGTAGTGGACGAGGTAACACAGGAGAAGAGGAGAAAAAGAGGAAGAGAGGAATTGAGAGTGTGAGAGAGAATGGGATACCTCAGGGGCTTTCCCAGGGACTGTGGGAGGTCAGGGGCTACCAGCAGCTCCAGGATGATGCCCATATCCCTTTCTGTCTGTTTGCTGAGAACATTGTCTTAGCGACAGGGGCGTATGACTCGCCAGCTCGTCTGGGTGTGGAAGGTGAGGATCTTCCTTATGTGTTCCACAGTGTGCGTGACCTTGGAGTAGCAGTCAACCGCCATGGCAACTTGGGCACTACCTCTGACCCAGTGTTGGTGGTGGGGGCAGGCCTTAGTGCCGCTGACGCAGTGCTGTGTGCCTACAACCACAGCATCTCAGTGCTGCATGCTTTTCGAAAGCGAGCTGATGACTCCAGCCTCATCTTCAAACAGCTACCAAAGACGCTGTACCCAGAGTATCATAAGGTCTACCACATGATGTGTTCTCAGACCCACTCAGCACCCCACATTGCCAACTGTGGCGTCAATCCTGCAGTCCCTAGTGCTTCCTCAGCACTGTTCCCAGACTACACCAGCTTTCCTGAGCACTGCGTACTTTCTTTCCAGCCTGACATGCGCTGCATATTGAGGGGACCCAATGGCATACTGAGAGCCTTCAAAGTCTCGATGGTGTTGGTTCTGATTGGAACCTATCCAAACCTGTTCTTCTTAAAGGAGCAAGGTCAGTACTTGGGCTTGGACCCCACCAGGCCCATCTCCTGCAGGCAGAACCCTGTGGACATAAACCCTTACACATTTGAGTGTAATGCTGAGCCAGGACTGTTTGCCATGGGTCCTCTGGTAGGGGACAATTTTGTGCGCTTCCTGAAGGGAGGTGCTCTGGGAATTGCCAGCTGCCTGCTAAAGAGACTAAAACAAATGAAGAAGAAAGGGGAATTGATTGCTGACAAAGGAGGGTGTGGAAGAGTTGGGCGAGGTGATAGAGGAGGAGGAGGATTTGTCTGAGAAAATTCTGCAGAATGGAATGGGCAAATTATTTTTACATGTATGCAGTGGATACATATATTTTTTAATGCTTCAGCTTTCTTATTTTTAAAAGTATACAAAAGAGTAAAAGATACGAAAATGTAAACTGTCCTTTTCTACTGTCTTATAAAAATGACAGTGCAGGATACAGGAGTAATGTGCCAATATTTCATAATTTGTATTTCATCTACAAACGAGTAGATTGTTCAGGTTTTTTTTTCCTTTGTGATGCACATACTGTAAATTGCCTTATTTTTAAATCATGATGTACTTCTTTCTCTGACATGACTATGTAGACAGTGAAACTCCCGAACCATTCCATTTTTGCTGTGAATAAGTGCACTAAGCTGTGCAAAAGAGCAAAACTTACAAAGCACTAGTGATAAGATGACATGGCTGATGTACAAAGCTTTATGGCCAAATCCCTTGTCTTGTCTGGAGGTTGTAAGAAATTGCACAGAATTATTATTGTTACTTTTGACTAGGCTCAACTTGGAGAAGAATCGAGAACTAAAACAAAACGCACAATCAGGAGGGTCTGCATAGCGGACTTTTTCTGAAAGATACCAATACGCATTTAACAGCTAGCGCCCAACTCCAAAACGTTTTAAGCGTCTTCCTCTTCTTGGATCCCTGCTTTTAAAGAAGAGCCAACCCCAGTATAAAAGGGGACAACTGCAAAGGGCAGCATTTTGAATGAGCAGTGCACAGATCTTCTCCACTCGCACCCATTTGTCAGATTAGTGAGTTGTCTGTTTATTAAGTAAACCTACCTTGCACCTACACTCATTGGCCATTTGATCATTTTTTTAAGGCATCAGTGTTTTGTTGATAATGATCCACCACCTGATCAATTTCTACTGATATAGTAGATAGGGCTTGATGAATTTAGCTATAGCCAGTAATTGCGCTACACTACAGTACTGTCCAAAGTCAAAGACCACTCATTTTATTTCAGCATGGCCATTAGACACAAGTAGTTCATTTTCAGATTTTTCAGAGTAGATATAAGAGGAAAGTCAAACGAAAATAAGTGGAAAAAAAAGTGTTTCTAATGCTAGAGCTCAAAAAATTATTATAAGACACTAACAAAACTGTCACCATCAGGTAAACAGTACTTAAAGCTTAAAGGGGACAATTAAACTCCATTTAGTAGGTATACCTGATCGAATGGTCAATGAGTGTACAACAGGCATGTCAAACTGGGGACCTTCCAGGCCAAAGTGCTGCGGTGATCAGCGTTTACTCCAAATTCCATTCATAAAGGCCTTGCTAATTAGCTGATGAGCTGAATCAGGTGTGTTTAAAAGAGTCAGTGTGCTGAAGTCTGCAGTGCTTTGTCCTGCAAGGACTGGAGCCTGACACACAGATCACAAATCTTATGTACTTCTCTTTAAAGTAACTACTGCTAAGGCAACAGCAGAGAAAACAATAGATGTTCAATGAACTAAAGTGGATGAAGCAAATTGAAACCATGGTTGTCTACAGCCTTCCTTTGAGGTCCTTGCTTTTTATGAGTGTTAATAGAGATTTCTATGCAATGTGTAGGGAAGTGCGGGCCTTAACAGGAACATAGCCCCGAAGATCCTTATAATCCCCAATTGAATGTAAATCTTCTCCACTGGACATGATTGGCCACGTACCTTGCATGATGGCTCTTCCATGGAAGTGTTCCAGTGACTCTAGTTTGTGATGCCAATAATGTTTATGCCTTAGTAAATCCATTAACTCAAAACCTATTCACCTCAAGTTTCTTTGTTCGCCAAATTTAAAAAAGCTGTGAAAAAAATTCTGGAAGAATAACATTTTTGATTTGACTTAAATGTTAACTTGGAATTCTATCCTGTACTGTAAGTTATCTTACTTATGTCTGTACTAATAGTAGGTAAGGTATGTAGCACCTGAGAATTCATAGGTACAGTGGTATTCTTGCCAAAATAATAACCCATAAATAAAACACATTCTAGTAGACTTGTAAGAAAGTTATACAGTAACAGGTCCGTGAGTGAACCAAGGAAACAAGCATGATGCAGCTTCCCCGCCTGACGGCTCTTCTAAACTTGACTGCATTCTGACTTTGCAAGCTGGTGAATGTGACTGCTCGACCTTGTAAAATGAAAATGAGGTTTTAATACATGTTTTGTATACAGTATTTTTTATTATGCACAAATAAAACTTTTTAAAATACTCTGTTACATTGTTTGCCGTCAGTGAACCTTGTAAACACCATAAACTTTGAAGGTACAATAAATAGCTTTTCCATGAAATCCAGGATGATAGGCTTCCACCTGGTCATTTGAAAACAGGGCTAGCTTGGCCACTAAGAGACACGTTAAGTCTTTATTTTGTTATTTACTGCACTTTATAACATTTCATGAATGTTTAAAGTGGAAATCAGTTAAAATGTAAACAAAGTCATTCAGTGTGGTTTGATGGGAAACGCTCAATTATAGAGAAACATTTGAGTTAGAACAGTAAATACGTTCATGTCGGAGAGGTTCATACAGGGTGTTTTACGGCGAAAAAATGGCAAAAAAAAAAAGTGTTATGAATATGCTGCCTTATATCTGATGTTGCTTTGGTGAGTTTTTGGCTTAATTGGGAAAATAAATAAAACAAAAAAATAAACCAGCCCCAATGTAAACTTTTTTGTTTTTAAGTATTAACGCTATTTTACCATAATCAGCATTTCATATAAAAACTCAGAAGACGTGTAGGTTCACTGGTGGTTTTAGTAAATAAAACGGCTAATTTGCTTTGTAGACATTTGGAATTATGGTTTGGAACGTTTGGAATTAATGTGTATTATTTGATTCTAATGTGTTAGACCTGTACAACCGCAATTTTAAAAACATTAGTTGGAAGCTGTCAATGAAAATTAAGACATTTCAGATGATCAGAACAACAAATGCAGCTGTGGAAGATTCTAAAAGAACTGAGAGAGAAGGCAATATGATGAACCCAGAATTCATCACCTTTCAAATGTGGAGATCAAATCTAAAGGCAGCTAACTTGACAAAAATTAACGTAAACAATCACCACAGTACATTATCACTTATTCTTGTGATAATGTTCTATTCTATCACTTATTCTTCACCAAATTCTTGAAATAATAAATGCAACCTCTAAAAATACAATTTTGTAACTAGTCTGTACCTTTTAAACTCACATTATATTGAATATTAAAACACAAAAAAATGTTAATACAGCAAATGATTGTAAAAACAGGAACATAAGTGTATGTATTCGGTTGTTAGCAACTTTGATGTTTAAAAAAACTAATGTATATTGGCTTCTCTGACATCTCACAATACAACTAGAACCCAAAACAGACTGTATAAACTCAGGTTTGCAGGTGTTCTCTAGTTTTCTATTACACTAAGAAAATGTCAGGGAGGAACTACTGTATCCAACATATATCCAAGACATATAATGAGAAAATGAATGAGAAAAGATGATGAATTCTTTTTTAAACATAGTGAAGGCTGTAAAAGTAGTATTTGTAAAGTGTTACCAGGTAAAAATTAAAGACGCAGTTCATGATTTAGTGAGCCATGTGACCAGTAATGAGTGACTTCAAATAAAAAAGGCACTTATTCTACCTCCAAGTTTATAAGTGAACATCAACAGACAACATACTTCAGGCCTACTTTTGGAACATTGCAATAATCCAGAACAAGTGCGGGACGTATATTTGGCAAGCTGCTCAAAACTTACAAGAACAAGCAAAACCTGTCGAAAACTGTGGAATCTTCTTGAACGGGCAGATCATTAAGTATAACCAAGAGCCCAGGTCCATGAGTTACCCCTCATCTTCTTTTAGAAGGCTTTGGATTGTACCTATAAGACAAAAAGGGAAAGAGGTTTAGAGTTTAAAAAAAGCTCAAACCAAGCTCAGCAATCAAGCTGTAAACATTCCAGCTTCATGACAACGTTTCGTTACCAATGTGGAAATCTGAACTGATACGAACTATTAGCTGTAAATGTTAGGCATTGTTTAAAACTCATCAAACCAAACTTCCCTTCAATAAAACATGTCTGGGACACTTAAACCAACGGGGGGAGGAAGGATATACAAGAGGGAACGGACCGAGAGAGTGAGAGAGGGAAAGAGAGTGAGAGAAACAGAGAAAGTGTGACAGGAAGAAGAAAAACTGTGATCGAGAATGAGAAGAGAAAAAGAAAGCGCAAGAGAGAAAGAAAGCAAACGCAAGAGCAAAAGAGAAAAAAAGCTAAACAGATAGAGAAAAAAGGGGAGAGAGCGCATGAGGAGCAGAAGACAGCATAAGAGAGAAGAAGACAAGAAGAGAAAGAGCAAATAGGGCAGAGACAGAGAAAAAGAGAGCAAGTAGGGAAGAGGCAGAAAAAGAATGAAAAGCAAGACAAAAACAGATGGAGAGAAAAGAGGGAGAGTGTGAGGTAAGCAAGAGGGGAGAGAGTTAGAGAAAGAAAAAGAGAGGGAAAGTCACTTTGAATGCACTTTTGTCTGTCTCTCCATATGATGCTCTCTCGCTCTATGCTTGATTGGCTGAGCGTCCAGAGTTCAAACAGTCTGTAGAGGCTGATGGCCAGGCTGAGCCGTGTTTGTCTGTGTGAGGAGAAATGGCAGCACTTTAAAGCAGCTCTTGCACTTCAGCTGGATTCCGTCTCCAGGCAACAACTCTCACCCTTTAACAAACTCGCTCCCTCCATTCGCCCTGTTTAACGCTCTGCCTCTCTCTCCCAGCAGACGGCCTGTGACGCAAGACCTCAAAGACCTGGCCTTCGTGAAAACAGCATCATCATCACTGCCTTGCTCAAACAATACTTACATAACGCATGTTCAAAGTAGAAAAATGTGTGAGAAAACAAAAAACAAAACAAAAAAAAGATGGTGAGGTGAGTGAACTGCATGCATTGTGGTATAAGTCAACAACTGATTTACAATCGATTTTAATATTGAATAAAGCAACCAAAATAAGATCAATGGTCTAATTTCAAACACAAAAATCCAAGAGTTTGGTACTTTGCTTTTATTGTCTATAGTCAGATTTTCATGCAGCTGCTGAATTGAATTCAAGTGAAATAAATGCTCATTTCCGTCAAGTATAAGAAGAAAAAAAAAATAGCCAATTAAATTCTAGGATGTCATAAAACTGACCTAGTATCTTGGTATAGACTTGATCTCAAGTCTCATTAACTTAGTATCGAAGCACTAACTTATTTGGTCAAAATACTGACTTAGTATCTCAAAGTAAAGACTTATTTTCCCAAAATATTGACATAGTATCTAATCTGACCCATTGCAAACACTGAATTACTGAATTAAGAAAAGTCATTAAACGTCAGTAACGATTCTTCTCAAAATCTTTATTACTAGATACTAAAATTATTGTGCAAAGTAATTATTTTTGAGAAAATATAACAAATCAATCTTTTGACAGGATAAGCCTAATGTTTGAGGGACTATGTAGACATGGCAGATAAATAGATGTAAGTACATAATGATAACTGTACATAACTGTAACTGCAGAACTAAAGTGCACTTATACAGTAAGTGGAGCTGATAAAATGGACAATGCGTGTAAAAATAAGGAGGTAGACTTAATGAAGTGGCTGTTCGCTGTATAAAGAATGTTTCTACCCAGCATGTAAGTAAAATTAGTGAGTTTCTCAGCACAACATGGTTTGCATTCAGAAAAATTGACACTAGCAGAAATTCAAAATAGTAAAACAAAGTAATTTAACAGCAGCTAAACGCTAAGAGGGTATAAGTGGTGGTTGTGTGTTGACGTACAATTTCCGGCTGAACTTCCCTGGGCTTTTCACCGTCCCCTGGCTCTGTGCGTCATAGCATCCTAGTGTCTGAGCCAGGCTTTGCTTCTGCACTGTAGCCTAACAAAAGCAGCAGTCTCCCAGGCTTTGGCCCTCAGTGTGCTGTGACAGTTTATTGTCTCTGGGTGAGCCACCTTGATTTGCAGGGGTCAAGGGGCAGCAAGTGGCCAAATGTGTTTGCTAAGTCTGCTGGGACTGGCATGCATGACTGTGTGCAAATAAAGGTGCCGAAAAGCGTTCTTTGGATCGATGCCATAAAACAACCGCTTTTGGTTCCCCGAAGAACATTAACTGAATGGCTCTGAAGCCTTACTCTGTAGGACCAGCTCAGATATTTCTAACTAAAACAATCAAATAAAACACTTTTCCTTCTAATTCAGATGAGCTAGAATGCTGCTGGCTCTCTGTGACTGTGTTGAGCTGCTAGTGAGCAATGATGGCTGTGCTAAGATAAAATAGACAGCACCACTGAAACTTTTCTTCATATCAAACAACTGTGTGCAACTGCCACAGTAACAAATAGCATTTGAACAAAACAAAAACACTTTTATAAATGAAGAGTTTCATTCCACAATACTGTTTTTCCTATTTGTAACAAGGTTTGGGTATAGTGGCCCTTATTACTCAAAGTTGTGTAGTTAATTCTGATTAACTATGATCTTGCAGTTAGCTAACCCAAACTATTAGCATCTACAGGGAGATTCACTCGAAAGAGGTCCTGAATATTCTTTAATAACTCTCGCAATCTGAACGAAACAACGTGCAATATGCTCCTCACTATACGGAGCTTTGAGCAAGCTCAGATGCCCGTGTCTGAGTGATGAGGTAGGCGCTGGACAGCCGTCGCAATGTTTAATCTCCGTTTGCAACTTCCGGGTGCATACCCTCCGTACCCCTTCATGTCTCTGGCCGAAAGCAGATCATTTCCAGCTTCTCATGTAATGCAATCAATTACACATACATCAAGGTATGGAGCATATATTTTTGGTTCAGACTGCTTCATCTTAATGGGAGTTACAGCTGAATATTCGGGGCCTCTTTCGAGTGAATCTCTGTGTATAATACTAATAAGAAGAAATTAACAAAAAAAATTCATTATTTGGACTCATAGCAATCCAGTACCTCTCCTTGGATCACCACCTTATCGTGGTGGAGGGGTTTGCGTGCTTGAATGATCTTAGGAGCTATGTTGTCTGGAGCAAAAGCTCCTGGTAGGGTCTCCCATGGCAAACTGGTCCTAGGTGACAGGTCAGACAAAGTGTGATCCATAATAACCCCTATGAAGACACAAAAGCAGGACTTGTGTACCCTGCCCGGAACAGGGTTACCGGGGCCCCACCCTGGAGCCAGGCCTGGGGGAGGGGCTCGCCAGCGAGCGTCTGGTGGCCGGGCATTTACTCATGGTGCCCGGCCGGGCCCAGCCCGAAGGAGTTACATGAGTCCCCCCTCCCATCGACCCACCACCAATGGGAGGGGCAGTAGTAGGGGTTCGGTGCGTTGTGGATCGGGCAGTGTCCGAAGGCGTGGGCCTTGGCGTTCTGATCCTCGGTTGCTGAAACTGGCTTTTGGAACTTGGAACGTTACCTCACTGGCGGGGAAAGAGCCTGAGTTGGTGCGCGAGGTTGAGAGATACCGGCTAGATATAGTCGGGCTCACCTCAACACACAGCTTGGGCTCTGGGTCCAATCTCCTTGAGAGGGGCTGGACTTTATTCTTTTCTGGAGTTGCCCATGGTGAGAGGCGGCGGGCAGGTGTGGGCTTTCTCATAGCCCCTCGACTCGGTGCCTGTATGTTGGGGTTTTCTCCGGTGGACGAGAGGGTAGCTTCCCTACGCCTTCGGGTTGGGGAACGGGTCCTGACTGTTGTCTGTGCTTATGCACCGAACAGCAGTTCAGAGTACCCAGCCTTCTTAGAGTCCTTGGGAAGGGTGCTTGAAAGTGCTCCTCCTGGAGACTCTATTGTCCTACTGGGGGACTTCAACGCTCACGTGGGCAATGACAGTGAGACCTGGAGGGGTGTGATTGGGAGGAATGGCCTCTCTGATCTGAACCAGAGTGGTGTTCAGTTTTTGGACTTCTGCGCAAACCACAGTTTGTCCATCACGAACACCATGTTCGAACACAAGGATGTCCATAAGTGCACATGGCACCAGGACACCCTAGGCCGCAGTTCAATGATTGACTTTGTAGTCGTGTCATCGGACTTGCGGCCATGTGTTTTGGACACTCGGGTAAAGAGAGGAGCTGAGCTGTCAACTGATCACCACCTGGTGGTGAGTTGGATCAGGTGGTGGGGGAAGATGCCGGTCAGACCAGGCAAGCCCAAACGTATAGTGAGGGTTTGCTGGGAACGTCTAGCAGAAGAACCTGTCAGATTGATCTTCAACTCACACCTCCGTCAGAACTTTGACCAGATATCGGGGGAGGTGGGGGACATTGACTCAGAATGGGCCATGTTCCGTTCCTCCATTGCTGAAGCGGCTGACTGTAGCTGTGGCCGTAAGGTAGTTGGTGCCTGTCGGGGCGGTAATCCTCGAACCCGGTGGTGGACACCCCAGGTGAGAGATGCTGTCAAGCTGAAGAAGGAGTCCTACCGGGCATGGTTGGCCTGTGGGACACCAGAGGCAGCTGGCAGGTATCGACAGGCCAAGCGATCTGCGGCTTCAGTTGTTGCCAAGGCAAAAACCCGTGTATGGGAGGAGTTTGGTGAGGCCTTGGAAACTGACTAAGTCGGCTCCGAAAAGATTCTGGCAAACCGTCAGGCGACTCAGAAGGGGAAAGCAGTGTGCCACTAGCACTGTATATAGCGGAGATGGTGTGCTGCTGACTTCGACTGAAGACGTCATTGGGCGGTGGAAGGAATACTTTGAGGACCTTCTCAATCCCACCGACACGTTCTCCAGTGAGGAGGCTGAGTCTGGGGACATGGGAATAGGCTTGTCCATTACTGAGGCCGAAGTCGCTAAGGTAGTTAAGAAGCTCCTTGGTGGCAAGGCTCCAGGGGTGGATGAGATCCGCCCCGAGTTCCTCAAGGCTCTGGATGTTGTGGGGCTGTCTTGGCTGACACGCCTTTTCAACATTGCGTGGACATCGGGGGCGGTGCCACTGGATTGGCAGACTGGGGTGGTGGTGCCTCTTTTTAAAAAAGGGGACCGGAGGGTGTGTTCCAACTACAGGGGAATCACACTCCTCAGCCTCCCTGGCAAGGTCTATGCAGGGGTACTGGAGAAGAGAGTCCGGCTTATAGTTGAACCTCGGATCCAGGAGGAACAGTGCGGGTTCCGCCCTGGTCGTGGAACACTGGACCAACTCTTCACCCTCTCCAGGATTCTGGAGGGTTCATGGGAGTTTGCCCAACCAGTCCACATGTGCTTTGTGGATCTGGAGAAGGCATTCGACTGTGTTCCCCGGGGTATTCTGTGGGAGGTGCTTCGGGAGTACGGGGTACATGGCTCTTTGCTACGAGCCATTCAGGCCCTGTACAAACAAAGCTGGAGTTTGGTTCGCATAGCCGGCAGTAAGTCAGACTCTTTCCCAGTGAGAGTTGGACTCCGTCAGGGCTGCCCTTTGTCACCGATTCTATTCATAATTTTTATGGATAGAATTTCTAGGCGCAGTCAAGGGATGGAGGGTGTCCGGTTTGGTGACCTGTTTGCAGATGATGTGGTCCTATTGGGGACATCAGGCCGCGAACTTCAGCTTTCGCTGGATCGGTTTGCAGCCGAGTGTGAAGCGGCTGGGATGAGAATCAGTACCTCTAAATCCGAGACCATGGTTCTCAGGCGGAAAAGGGTGGAGAGCCCTCTCTGGGTCGGGGATGGTACAAGGGAGCGGGAGATTGACAGGCGGATTGGTGCTGGGTCAGCAGTGATGCGGGCTCTTTACCGGTCTGTTGTGGTAAAGAAAGAGCTGAGCCATAAGGCAAGGCTCTCGATTTACCGGTCGATCTACGTTCCCACCCTCACCTATGGTCATGAGCTTTGGGTAATGACCGAAAGAATAAGATCGCGAATACAAGCGGCCGAAATGAGTTTCCTCCGCAGGGTGTCTGGACTCTCCCTTAGAGATAGGGTGAGAAGTTCAGTCATCCGGGAGGGACTCGGAGTAGAGCCGCTGCTTCTTCACGTCGAGAGGAGCCAGCTGAGGTGGTTCGGGCATCTGGATAGGATGCCTCCTGGACGCCTCCCTCGGGAGGTGTCACAGGCGAGTCCACCTGGGAGGAGACCCCGGGGAAGACCCAGGACACGCTGGCGCGACTATATCGCCCAGCTGGCCTGGGAGCGCCTCGGAATCCCCCTTGGAGAGCTGGTGGAAGTGGCTGGGGAAAGGGAGGTCTGGGCTTCATTGCTTAGGATGCTGCCCCCGTGACCCGAACCCCGGAGAAGCGGAAGATAATGGATGGATGGATGGATGGCAATCCAGTACAAAAATGGATGTACTAATTTTACACGCACTCTGACAATGCTCTTTGTTTCACTTCAAGACATCGTACGCTGCTTGTTTTATGCTACTGGCACTGCTCAGAAAATAAACAATACAAAACACAACTAGTGCAGAAGCATCTCTTATACTGCTATTTTAGAAAAGAAAAAACACTACACAATCACATCATTGTACCATTAAAAAAAAAAAAAACTAAGCCTTTTTGTTAATTTTGTTGTAATTTTAAAGCTACACTTTGTTCAGTAAGGGGAGCAGTGACCACCTACGAGCAAAGCCACTGACTCGTGAGCTGCTAAATGCTATCATTTTATTTGCTCCCTACTGAATAAGGCCGTGCTTCATGTAAATATGTAAGCGAGGTGCTGGTAGGCGCTTGATTTCAAGCACTGAAGCTGATTCATCAAATGAATATCGCTTCCACAATGTACAAAGGTTTCATCAATCAGAGACAGAGCAGTTTGTACCTCATTAAAGGTGGTCAAATTTGTGCTCCTTTTTACAAAACTTTGAAGAACAAGGGCCGCCGCTCTGGTGCAAGCGCCCGGCTAGCTCAGTCGGTAGAGCATGAGACTCTTGGGGGCAGTCGTGGGCTGGAGGTTAGGGAACCAGCCTCGTGGCCGGAATGTCACCGGTTCGATTCCCAGAGCCGACAGCACATGACTGAGGTGTCCTTGAGCAAGACACCTAACCCCCAACTGCTCCCCGGGTGCTGCGGATTGGGCTGCCCACCGTTGGGCAAGTGTGCTCACTGCCCGCTAGTGTGTGTGTGCTCACTAGTGTGTATGTGGTGTTTCACTTCACGGATGGGTTAAATGCGGAGGTGAAATTTCCCCGCTGTGGGACTAATAAGGGTCTCTAAAAAAATATATATATATATGAACCAGTGAGTTTTTGAAGAGTGTGAAGAACCTTTGGAACATTAACCCCTTCAAATCCCATGCTTACTTCCTAAAACTACTAAAAACATGGGAAAAGTTTGCATAATAGTCCAAGTTACAAAAGTATAGGTAACTCCTCACTGTCTGGCAGCATTCATAAGACTACATGGCATCTACATACGCCTTTCATATAAACATCTCAAATGGCTTTTTCCAACAAGTTGTCATAACACTCTGGGTTGAAATTTACTAATGCAGCCTTTATGGCACATTTTTTTATACCAGCCTATGTAAACGTAAGTTTATGTCACTTGTCACAAAAGGCTTATGTAAGTGTTGTATAGAATTATGAATGCCACTCCTCAGAAAAGTGTTACAAGTGTATAATAAAAGTTTGGACTTGCCAATAGGATCTGACCGTTTAAGGGGTTAAAAAACCTGTATATAAAGGTAAAGGTTTGGTACCACTTCTCAAACTTAAAACCATTTAGGAAGCTTTATTTTGTAAAATGTATTTGCAATCAGTATATATGAAGGAAGAATTCATACCTGAACAGATCATCCCCAAGAGTCTCTTCTCGCTCTTGCCGTTTCTCCTCCTAAAAGAAAGTGATTTTATTGGAGATTACTTTGGCACCACATCACTGAATGTGTATTTCTACATCAGTTGAACACAGAAGCAGAATACACCAATAAAAATGCTCCAAAATTACTCAACAAAACTTCTGTACATCAACTTGCATTAAAAGGTCAGAATGGTTTTACCTTCTCCTGTAAAATTGCTATTTTAAAGATACACATTTTCTTTGGACAGCAAAAATATTTAGGTTTAGGCTTTGTATGTTAATTTATTTTCATGTAGAAAATCAACAAAACGTGTAATCTGACCAGGAGTACTCAAACTTGTAGAACATTTGAAGAGATGTGTTCTATTGACGACATTTCCAAAGATGACGGTAAATTTGAGAAACCCTAATCCCTAATAATGAGACGACGTGTATCATTTGGGCCCTAATTTACACATACTGAAAAATTTCAGTGTAACCAACATTCTCCATGTCTCGCTTCTTCTCTGCCCTGCTGCACTCTCTCACCTCTGCTGCATCTCTCAGCCAATCCTCAAGTTCTGTGTTCTTGCTCCGATTATGAGCCACCAGATCTGAGCCGCCAATGATGCTGGGCAAGCCATGAAGTCCAGGAACAGGTACCTAACAAACATGTACACACACAAAAGTTATCCTTAAATCTTTTTTAGAAAAGATTTATCAGTTCATTACATGAACCATAATCTGACCCATTATTCCATGCCTGACCTTGCGGAAGCGCTTGAAGTTCTTCCCATTGGGATCGCGGTTCTGTAGCGGGTCAGACCTTGTTCTGGATGGAGCGTTCACTGTGAGACACTTAAACTGAACTTGCAAGAGTCTCTGGGGAAGCTCGGTGTCATTTTCTGAAGCAGACGCTGAGCTTGAGCCCTACAAACAGCGATGAATACATATTGAAAATGCTTACAGAGGCATTTTAACTGCTTCATTATATTAACTCCTGTGTTGTATTACTGCATTAGAAAAACTCACCTTGGATTCCTGCTTGACCGCAGGCACCTCACTGTGTTTGGCAAAGCCATTAAGGGCCTCAGATATCTAAATGTAAATTAGACATTTTAAGTTTTAAGTGCTCTCAACATTAAAAACATAGGTGCAGAAAAGGTTACGGCAAATTTTAGTACAAGACAATTTGCTGTCAATGACAATGATTTAGGAAAAATGGATAATTTTCTAAATAAAATTGCACAATTGCATTCACATGATATATGAGGTCATTTCTCTACACCAGTGGTTTTCAACCTGTGGGATTTTATTTAGATTTATTTGCCTCAACGCAACACACCCAATTCACATTTTGCTTGCTGCAGCGTAATGACTGTGAAATCGAATGGGCTGTGGAAACTGATTGTGATATTAAATAATTGCTATCATCTCAATCTCAAATCTGAGGAAAAAAGTTAGCCTGAATCCCTGATCCATCCCATCAAGCTTCAAAATAGTAAATAAAAGGTTGAACTCACCTCAACAAAGGACACTTCCTCTTCTTTAACATTATCAGATTCAGATCTATCCTTCCTATGCACTGAACCGAGCTGGTCCTGCTCCAAATCTGCTGCTCTACCGGATCCCTGTAACTTCCTCTTAGAGTTCTGGTGTTTATTGGCTCCATCAGGCACACCCTGTTGCAGGTTCTGGCTCTTACTGGCTATGCTTTGCTGCTCTACCCTCTGCTGGTTGCTGGATATAGTGTTATGGTATTGCTTTGGGTTCCGCTCCTTACTGGAAGTGCTGCTCTCTCCTTGACCCAAACGTTGTTTCTTACTGGCCGCAGGCTGCATGGGTTCATCCATGTCCTCTGACATGATGGACTCAAGCTCCTCCAGTGAATCATCTAAATCAGTCCTCTCTTCTTGCACCCCCAGGTTAGATGGCTGGTCCTGCACTGGCTCCTTCCTCTTCTTACTGCCTGAGATTGGATTGGAGTCATAGTTCTGGGCATTATGGTCCCCGCTAGGACCTGAACTCATGGCGAGTGCAGAGCCCAAACCCAGACTGGCACTGAAATTGGACTGCGGGGTCGTGCCATGCCGCTTTTGGCTTGTGTGCGAGGTTTGTAAGGATGCCGCTGGAGTAGCGTTCTTCTTCTCATTCTCCTCGCCCTCGCACTCTCGTCTGGACAGTTTGGCCTCCGAAAGCTCAGAATCGGCACCGTGCTCACGCGACCTGAGGAAAGACAAATGTTTAGCACTGAAAATAAGTTTTAGCTAGGATGTTCAGACTTTTGCATACCTAAGTGGAGTTCAACCAATATTTTATCACCTGTATCAATTTCAAGTAACAGATAAACAATGGTGATTGCAGCTTCCATCCTGCTGTAAATAAAAGTTCTTTTAAAAAGGTCTACTGGTGTTTTGCAGTGTAAACATCTGCTTGTATACTACTTGCAAAGTCAATATGGTTAAGCTGAGGTGGAATGTAACTTTCAAAAGTATTTTCAATCTAATTAGATTGTAGCCACTTTATTAGAAATAAACTGAAGTGAAAATAAAGTTCAGTTTGACCATTTAATGTTTTTTTTTTTTTTACAGGGTAAAAAAAATCTCCTTTAACTTGTTAGCTAAACTGATCTAATCACACAAGTCTTACATTTAGGAAATCTTTATTGATAGGAAGTCTATATATTGTCCGTTTATAATGCTGCAAGTGTCTGTTTAGTTTCTGAAATGACTGCCTTCAGTTTCAGACACAGCCATTACCAGTGCTGTATCCTAGGGTTTGTCATGGGATTTTTCTGTTGTGGCTGCCATATTTGGAACCAAATCTCTGGCTAGGCTGCTCTGCACAAATGTAACTAGAGGTGAAAGACGGCTAAAATCACTCACCTTACTTTAGAAGAGAAAAACCTTCCCTCGACAAAGTCATTAAAATAGGTTTCCCTTGATCTACTGATCCCACTTAAACTGGCAGAAAGCTACCAAATTTGTGTTTTCCTGACATTTATCTTCATCTCATACACAAACTTTCCCTGTTCTAGAGAGTCTCTCAAACCATTTAACAAGCCCACTGGTTCTTCACGTCAGGGTGGGTAAAGGATGCCATGGTGTTGCATAAAGAGGAGAAAAACTCATCATAGGAGGGTCAGGCCACATCAGCTAATCAATACAGATATGAACAATGCTAGCTTTTAGATAATGTCGCTAATGTCAACAGCCAAGAGATCAAACAGTCGTCCCCCTATTGGAGCTGCAAACAGCCGCTACAACTTTACTCTCCGTTTCTGGAGATTTAAATGACATTTGAAATGTGGAAATAATAAACAGTAAATATCAGACTGAATGTCGTGGGTCTGAAAACTACGTCGTGTTTTGACAGATGCGATTTTATAAGTTTGCTAGTGCAGTTAGTGCAGAGTTCAGCTCCTGTCCTGAAACCCCTGCACTGCATAATTGTGGTTTCCCTGGTTAAAATACCTGATGTTATTAGCCAATTAATCCCTTCTTGATCTGAACAGAGTAAAACAGTAAACTACATATTGAAGGAGCTCAAGCCTGGAGTTTGAAAACACTGAATTAAAGGTCTGTGTAGTCTCTCGTCATTCTCGGCTTCTGTCGCATCTTGCAGGCAAATCTTTCACAAAGCACAGCAAAACGGTGGTGACTATTTAGTGTGATGTCACTTGAAACGCTAGAATAGACATATAAATATATAATAATAAAATAAATCAAGGGAAACAATGTATCAGACTAACAGCGTATCAGTTGGGTCCTATTCTAAAGTACTGAATATATGGCACCATCAATAAAATCTGGCATGCTTGTGCAAATACAGTCGTATGCAAAAATAAGTTATCACATTCTGTACATCCTCTACAAAATTCTGCACATTTCAAAGTAAAAGTCATCTTTATTGGCTGAATTTAACATATTGGGAAAGTAAAACAAAATATGGCCTGTGTGGAAGTGTGGAAGACGCACTGTTTATTTTACGCATTTTTCCTCAATATGCTCAATAAAACTCAGCAAATGAACAAAAATTTTGCACTAAAATTTGTAAAAAAATCGTTCTCTGTAGAGGTGTTTAATTATTTCCACTTAGAAAATCATCAAAACAAATTTTTAATGGAGTGTCCAAAGATTTTTACACTCTGTGATGAATATAAACACGTATTAAAACACAAAAGTGTTGGTTGCGCTGTGGCTTGCCTCTTTTTGCTGACAGGCTGGAAGTAGCTTGTGAGCGCTGACTGTTTCTGGGGGGATTGTTTAAGCGTGGCGCTGCTGTTGAGAGGGTCTGGGAATTTCACACAGTCGTCATTCCTCCGGTCAGAAGAAGCTGATTCTGCCTTCTTCTCCTGTACTCTCTCACTTGAGGTCAATGATGACTTCACAGACTCTGAAGTGGTTGGTGGCTCCATGGTTGACAGCTGTCTTCGGGATAATGTTGATGCTGGCTTTGCTGACCGCAGTGGCTCTGCCTGTACAGGGCATTTCTCAGGGGTCTCACCCACAGCTATGGCCCCACATCCATGCATCCTGCAGTAGAAAACCATTAATTACTATTAATTCTCTAGGTGAAAAGTGATACAGCTCTGATCACATTGTTGCCCTGGATGTTTGCCTGGGCTGTAAAGCAATAACGATAAGCAGCATTTACTCACATAAGTAGCCGTTCACAACAACACAAAACAGCAGGACAGTGTTAGTAATATTCCATTTCAAAATATAGAGTAAAAAAGCATTAATTTAGAAAACCATTTAGTCACAAAACCGCTAAGCCCCTACACTGGCTGTTATAGCCACAAAGGGGGAAAACTTCAAATAAACGACCATGGTTTTGGAATGGGACGCCCAATGAGCTCATTTAAGCGTGATGGTCAGGTATCCATATAATCTTGACCACTATTTTAATAAAAAATCTGCTGACCATATCAAGATTAGCAACCGCATCAGTGTGTGTGAAATCGAAGGGCAAAACATTTGAGTTCTGCTGGCTCCTTAAGGTGTACAGTGCCTGAACAGACACCATGTACAATAGAGATACTGCTTAGCTCTCACAGAGTTTACACCAGTCCACATAAATAAACATGTTCTACAACATTTTCAGACATAAACAGACGTTTACTGTTTTGGCTGCAATAATTTACACATTAACCTTATTTCTTTTCCACTGTTAGAAAGTTACTGAAGAAAAAAACTTGTATACACAAAAATGAGACCAACTTCATTGCTCACCCAACGTGGCTTTCGTTTCACTTTTCTGTGACAATATCTTAGTTCTGATTGGCCTACAACAATCATACTTCTGATAACAAATGATACGAAAATATATTGTGACCTACCTGAAGAGTATAAGAATACCAAGAACCTAAATGTGGCAGTAGCCTTCAAAAACAGCAACTGAATTATCCCACCTGCTGAAACTCTGAGAAGTCTCAGTGTTGGCTACATATGCAGTGATGTTCTGGGATGCGGCAGGAAGCACAGTCTCATCCACTGTTGTATTCTGTGTAAGAGTTGCCGCAGGGATTGCTGACCTCATTCTAACAGACTCTACAGAACAAAACATGGTAGTATTCTTTAAGACAAAATCTTAAAGACTGCTATTAAATATGTTTGTTTGTTCATAATAATAATAATAATAATAATAAAACCCCTGGCAAAAATTATGGAATCACCACTCCTGGAGGAAGATCTTTCAATTGTTTAATTTTGTAGAAAAAAGTTAATCATAGAAAAACTTTTTTCCCCCAAAATTCCAACCTTCTGGAATTAAGAAAATAAAAAAGAAATAAATGCAACTGTTGCAGTTAGTCACAATTGTGTTTTTAGATCAAGTAGAGGAAAGAAATTCCTCACTTTCACTAAATTATGAGGAAAATATTATGGAATCATGAGGAAAAACACTGCACCATTAGTACATTGTTGCACCACCTCTGGCTTTTATAACAGCTTGAATTCTCTGAGACATGGACTTAACTAATGACAAACAGTGTTCTTCATCAATCCATCTCCAACTGTCTGTTATTGCTGTTGCCAGATCAGCTTTGCAGGTTGGACCCTTGTCATTGACCATTTTCTTCAATTCCCACCTGAGATTTTCAACTGGATTGAGATCTGGACTGTTCGCAGGCCATTATATGTCTTTCTTGAAGGAAAGTTTTCAGGTCCTTGGCCCTACGGCAAGATGCATTAATATCTTGAAAAATGAAGTCATCATCACCAAACATCCTTTCAGCTGATGGAATAAGAAAAGTGTCCAAAATTTCAATGTAGACTTTGGCATTTATGGAAGATGTAATGACTGTCATCTCACCGTGCCTTCACCTGACATGCAGCCCCAGATCATCAATGACTGTGGAACTTGACATGTTTTCTTCAGGCAGTCATCGTTATACATTTCATTGGACCAGCACCAAACAAAAGTTCCAGCACCATCACCTCACCCAACGCAGATTCATGATTCATCACTGAAGATTACTTTCATCCAGTCATCCACAGTCCATGATTGCTTTACTTTAGCCCACTGTGACCTTGTCCTTTTCTGTTTATATGTTAATGGTGGCTTTCATTTGGCTTTTCTGGATGTAAATCCCATTTCTTTTAGATGATTTCTTACAGTTTGGTCACAGACATGGACTCCCGTTTCCGCCCACTTCTATCTCATTTGTTTTGTTGTGCATTTTCTGTTTTCAAGACTTAGTACTTTAAGTTTTCTATCTTGACGCGTTGATGCTTTCGTTGGTCTACCTGTATGCTTCTCTTTTACAACCTTCCCAACTTGTTTGTACTTGGTCCAGATTTTAGACACAGCTGACTGTGAACAACCAGCACCTTTTGCAAAATTCCGTGATATACCTTCTTGAAGAAGTTTTATAATTCTCTCCTTTGTTTCTACTGAAATCCCTCGTGTTGGAGACATGATTCATGTCAATCTACTTTGTGCAGCAGCTCTCCAAGGTGTGAGCACTTTTTTTTTTAGCTGAAGACTAATTAGCAGATCTAATCTGATGCAGGTGTTTGTTTTAGAACTGCAAATTATCAGAATCAAAATCAGAATCAGAATCCTTTATTGATCCCAGAGGGAAATTGCAGAGCGATTCCATAATATTTTCCTCAGAATTCAGCGATTCTAGATTTTTTTTTACCTCTACTTGATCTACAAACACAATTGTGACTGACTACAACAATTATATTTATTTTTTTGTGGCATGTCTCTGTGATTAACTTTTTTCTACAAAATTAAACCATTTAAAGATTTTCCTCCAAGAGTGGAGATTCCATAATTTTTGCAAGGGGTTATATTTTTCTTAATTAGCCAGTCATTTCTGTGGATATTAAAAAATGACCACAGACAGCATTTATCATCATCAGAACATGGTACAGTGCTTCCAAAACTCATCATAACAGTGCGTTCCAGATCAGAGTACTCTGTGTGTGCATGTGTTTTAGCCCACCAGAATCCATAGAAGAGCAGGGATTGCAGTAGGTCTGATTACTGACATAGATGGCAGCCAATCCAATCTCAGATTCAGTGATGAAGCGTAAACCATTTCTATTACAGAGAGAGAGAGAGAGAGAGAGAGAGAGAGCGAGAGAGCGAGAGAGAGAGAGAGAGAGAGCGAGAGAGCGAGAGAGAGAGAGCGAGAGAGAGCGAGAGAGCGAGAGAGAGAATAAATAGATTTGCTGACTCAGGTGGGCTTGCAGTATTACACACAGATCCTGCCAACAGAAAAACAGAACTGTTCCAGCACTGCACTACAAACCCACTCACAGATATCAAACAGCACCAAACCACTCTAGCACAGCCACACAAAAGGCCACATCATTCATATAATAAATGTAAATCAGGGCAAGTCCATCCTGCTAGTTATCATTCATGACCTGTTTTATTAATGATCGTAATGATGACATCCTTTACTTGGTCAAACTTTCTATGTATGGCCTTAAACATACAGCACTGTGCAAAAGTCAGAAGCCACCCTTCATTTGTTGAATTTCCAGTCAAAAGAGTGACAAAAGGCCCATATTCTGTATTTTTTTCTTTTTATAACATGATGATATCTGGACACTGGGGTGGACGGTTCATTGTTCTAAGAATACCAGCGGCTTCTTTGCTTATCAGAAACTAGCCTTCAATTATTGAATTTCCTGTCAAAAGAGCAATTAAAGGCCCTTATCTTGCAATTTATTTACTACCATATAACATTTGTGTGTATTTTTGTTTTTTTTGTGCCAAAATGACCATAATTTATTTTTACATAGCCACGTCCAAATTCCTTTCATCCCTAATCCGTTAAGCAAATTAATCTGCAGGGATTTCCTCCAAAGGTCAGTCTTAGACATTAGTTACAACTGCTTTTCATGATCCAAGTAATTCCAAGCACATTCAGTGATGCTGAGGTGTGGACTCTGGGACGGTCAGTCCATAGTTCTGAGAACACCAGCAGCTTTTTTCGTTTGATTTGGAGACAATGAATAACAAGGCAACACAGAGCCAAGCTATGTGGGCTAACAACACAGCAAAACACAGATCCAAATTCACTGTATTGTTTAAATTACCCGGGTGGCACTGGTTATTAGACGTATTAAACAAACAGTACTCAAGTTTTCATGAGACATTACTGGATTTCTATAAACCTGTTTCATGAAAGTTGACAATTGCTTGTGAAAACAGCATTAAAACGCAGGAGGCTTTACGTTAATCCGTGCAGGTGAAATTTATTTTCACGCATGTTTTAGTCAGCTGAAGTTGTATGTAGCTTTGCCATGTAAAGCCAGCCTTAATAATTCAACTGCAGTCCTAAATTAATCAAGGATTACTTGGAAAAATACCTGTGCAAAATCTGCCCTACAGAGTCAGTCCATTTCTTGGTGGTAGAAGGTATGAGTGCTTGGGAGGATCCTGTTCCCACGTCAAGAACACAAGTCCCTGCGGATTCCAGAAGTGACACAGGCAGAGACCCTTCCTCCAAGAGCTGGCTCCGCCCACCTCCACAAGTGATGGCCTGACTTAAACGTTTCATCTAAAAAAACAAAAAAAAAAAAACATAAATATAAGACAAATAACAATATATTATATTATATTATATATATATAATATATATTATATATATAATACATGAGCATCCTCTGAAAAATGCCAGAAATCCTACACAATCGTATACAATCAATTCTCCATGCGCTATGGTTGTTAAAACGGACTCTGAGGCAGCAGTGCACACAAATTAGAATGGTATATAACATAAGCTCTTCTATTAGACAGATCAGAAGGTTTGTAAAGCTATACTTCTGCTGAATATCTCGCATCCGGTCATCACGGAAGCAGCTCAATTTACAGCACACTTCACAGTAAGTGGTAAAATTCTTGCTGTGTTTGGGGATGTAATGTCAAATATAGCCAAGGATGTAATGTGATGTACTTATTTGTTTTCTGTTTTCCAGCTTTCAAAACCAGTTAGAACTGCTGTACTATCCTCCAGATCAAGATGAAGTATCCAAGCACTATTACACGACCAAAAAGAGCACTAAAATGTAGCTGTAACTAGGATGGTGTGTTCATGTGTTGACTGCTATTTTCAGAATTTTACTTTGTAGAGAGTTCGAAATAAGATGACATACGGTAGTTAAGAAGCTAACACGATCTGTGTTTATGCTACTGGATACAGAACAAGTGTATCTCCCCATTTTTTTACATTTGAGAGTGAAATTGAAGCTTTGTTTGATTCTACACATGGTTCTATGTAATTGTGGATTTGTGAGAGTACTAACTAGCCTAGTTAAATGCTTCAGAGTGACATAAAATAGCCAAAAAGATCACTAAACAATTAATCGTTCATCGGTTATACGTGGTTCCAGCCATCTCATTTCATATTTTTCAAAAAATAGTAAAATTCCTCAGTTTTAACATTGGATTTGTTGTCTTTGTACTATTTTCAGTCCTTGAATGTGCAGTGGAAGAAAACACCTTTACAAAGCGAATGCTTCTTTATTAAACCCTGGATTGAAATGTGTCGCCAGTGGAAGTTCTGATTACACAACAAAAATTATCCACACAAAGTTGTGAACAAATCAACCAGGGAAGAAACTTTCTGTTAATCCAAAGTTTTGGATAAATAATTCTCAGGATTACAGAAAAATCCCGTTGTGGCAGTACCTGCATCATCCAAGCAGAAGTTCTTTGCTGTTGAGACATAACACTGACGCCACAACATACTCGTTCACAAATTACGTTAAATGCATATAACAGCTTTGGATAACTTGGACATAAGGTAGAGTGGTGAAGAAACCGAACTATGAACATGGTTTTCAGAAAATGAGACATTTAACCAAGTTGCAGTTTTTTCTTAGACTTCAAATATATAAGACATTCTTTTTTAAGATAAGCCAGACTACAGCCCTATGCATTATACACATAAGATCTGTAAGGATCCCTGTGTAAATATTCACCTTTTGTGACTACGATTGAAAAACAGTAAATATAACTAGTGTGCATAGTTTAACCAAAGATACACAATTTTGCTTTTATCCCAAATGTAGTCAATCAGCCAAGATTTGGTGGAAGCTTACAGGCACCTGGGCTGAACAATTTGTGGAAAATATCTAATTGTGATTTTTCCCGACTAATATTGTGATTGCAATTGCAATGATTGCAAGATGGTTCTTCAGGGGTTCTTTACTAAAGATAGTCGTTCTATGAAGAATCATGAGGACTCAGCAACCATTTGCATACAAAAAGTTCTCCATGTGGTGAAATGTACCATTTCACTATGCGAAGAACATCTGAGTGTTCTTGGCTCTATTGAGAATGCCTGTCTTTACTAAAGAACCACCTTTTAAGAACCTTGAAGAACTAGATTTTTTTTTTAAGCATGTGGGCTAAAAATAATTGCAACTCTTGTGATCTGAAATTGCTTTAATTGCGATTTCAATATAAAAACGATTCATCTTTCAGCCCTACAGGCATCTGTTAGGTACATGGAAACTGCATGCCTGAATCACCACATGCTTCCCTCAAGTTGTTCAGCAATCTCCTTTTAATCGGTTTCTGACATTGTGTGATATAGTATTATTGATAAAAATGGACAGAATTCAGACTCCACTACCACTGTTTTTAGCTGTGCAGTTCTGTCCATTTTTACAGATGGATAGCTATGTTTACCTTATAGTTTCAGTGCAAAAGAAGCAAACTCTAAACACCAAACATGGCTGTCCATGTATACTTGGGGCAAAGGTAAAACTATGCACATTTGGTATTTGGTCAAACCACAGTTTAAAGGCAAAGCATCACTGATTCTGGGAATTGAATACAATACCAGTCCCTGTCCTTTACTAGAAGCGTGACCTTATTATCACCGTATTATCATCAGAGTAGAAAGTTACTACAGCTTGAAATTTTGGCCTAAACCCAAATACAGTTGAAGTGTGACAAAATTTTGTCTGAACCCGACCCAACCTACATCAAGTTGTGCGTCAACAGCATATGGTCAACAACAAGTGGGTGACTTTAGAGCGCCAGACTGAAAAATGCTTCAGAGATGTGCTTTTCATTAAATGGCGTTAAAGCAATGGAAAGCTACTTGAAGGAAAACAGTATTCATTTTTTAGAATAGGCCTACAGGAATACTGCAAATGCAAACATTCATACTGATTATTGCAGGCCTTCATGCTATGATTAGCCCCTGTATGAAAACAACATATTAGGCTAGAAGTGTTGAAGGGTGCTTCCTCAGAATGGCATCCTTTCACATACGCGCCTTCCCCTTTTCACTTAAATCAGCCGTATTCTTCTCTCTCTGGGTTTATAGAGAGCCCCAGGGAGGCACAATCATAGTGCACACAAGCGCTTTCACCACTGACTCACTCTAACCTGACATAGATCCCATTCTCGTTTACTATCCACAGCAAATGTAAAAAACAAGAGCTGGACAGAGGAGAACATAACCAAGCGGAGACTGTTCAAAAATGACTTTTTGATGAGTGACAAAGTCCATGTCCACATGAATATAAAGACTGAGAACCATTTGTCTTCGGAGTGGTGGAGAATGTGGGCTCAGCACATTACAAACTGATCACAATGACTGACATTTGAGTTTTTTTGGGGGCAATATACATCCTAATAAACAGATTACAAGCCAAAAACACCCCGCCTAATTATTGACTTCATGTGCTTCAGCCACTCTGCGGTGTCTGATAAACACGTCTTATTATCATTAAATAGCGTGTATTATCATATCACATAATGGTCTAAGCAAGGAAGGGTTTGTCTTTTTTTCTATTTTGGATTAGAATCAGGACCCTACAAAGAAATAAAGTAAGCATCAGGCTGGGTAGAAAGGAGAAAGCCACTGCTCTCCAAAAAGAACATTGCTGCAGTTTGCTAATGATCACGTGGATATGCCAGAAGGCTACTGGAAGAATGTTTCGTGGACAGATGAGACCAAAATGTCACGCCAGATACTGAAAGCAAAGGTTCACATAATTTTGCCACTCACAAATATGTAATACTGGATCATTTTCCTCAATAAACAAATGACCAAGTATAATATTTTTGTGTCATTTGTTTAACTGGGTTCTCTTTATTTACTTTTAGGACTTGTGTGAAAATCTGATGATGTTTTAGGTCATATTTATGCAGAAATATAGAAAATTCTAAAGGGTTCACGAACTTTCAAGCACCACTGTATATTAGTTTAGTTCATGCAGCCACCAGCCCAAACAACTCTAGAAGTGGAAATGATGATGGACTATTTACTAGAATTTCCATGACTCACGTTAACAATACTGTACACTGTTTGAATTAATGGTCAGATGCATAGTGATACAACATGCACAGCAGATGAGTGATGAAACAGTGATGCCTGCTGTGAGCTATTAGAGCTCTTTTAGCAATTTGTCATGCACCATTAGTCACCACTTTTGGGAAATGTTAGTGAATACATTCGACAGGCATATAAAAGATAACATGAGTAAAAGAAAGCTCTTGCCTGTTTGGCATTGAGGAAGACAAAGGTTTTATCCTTGAAGAGAGACTTTCTCTCGGGCCGGGGACCCAGGTCCACCTCCTGCTTTGCCAGACTGGGTTCATCCATCTCCGGCTTGAAGCTGGACAACACAATAAGTCACAGCAGGGATTAAAACTCAAAACAATTTCTGGAATAACATGCAGCTGTGTTCAAATTTTCTCCAAGTATAACAAACCTGAGGTGCGAACATTACACTATTCACTATACAAGTGCACAAGTTTATCACTGCTGTCAGAACAAAACCTTTTGTTTCCATTTTCTGGCATAAATCAAAAGTGCCTGTTGCAGTTGCATTAAAATTATTTATGTTTTTCCATCTCCTGTAAAGTTATCATTTTGTATATGCAAATGTTTTAATACACCTGGTCAAATGACACGTTTGGCTAATTTTTCAGCAAAAAATAAGTGAACACATCTCTATAGCCATTGTGTCGAGCACTAGGCCAGCAGGCCAGATCAGGCCCACCACACAATCCTATTCGTCCTGTGAAAGTATTTTAATTTTCTATTAACATTATCCCATTTCACAATGGACTACAGTCCCCAACATGCACTGCAACTCTTTGCCCCCAGCAGTTACACCTCAATTCTACACAATTGCTCACCAGTCATATCAACAAAACACATTTCAGCTGCAGTTCAGCCAATATAAACACTTAACATCAACTCAGAAGCTCAGAAACTGAATCTAAGTCTTAATGAACTTGCAGCAAAGAAAGGACGCCAGGTGTGTAGTTCAAGCAAACAGGTAGATTTAAAGTTTTTGATATTTCAAGAATCCATATAATATAAAGTTGAACTGTATTTTATATATAAAGCGCCTCTATTGTATTGTTGTAGTTTCTGAGCATTTAAATAAAAATGGCCAGTTTGGATTACAGTACAACATTAATTAAAAATGAATTTTTTTTATGGTCGGCAGATTTGATGAGATTTTTTAATATGGCCCTTAGACACCCCTGCTCTACAGAGAACAAACCTAGATAGAACATTCTCAATAAAATTTAGGGCAGAATTTATTTGCTGAGTTTAACATATTGAAAATATATAAAAAGGGACACAACCTTTACACAGTGCCCATTTCAAGCTATATTTTTATATAAAAAAAAAACAAAAAGCAGTAAATAAACAGTAATTGTGCATAAAAATGTGAGAAAAGTATGTTCTTTGCAGATGATGTGTTAACAGATTTTCACTTACAAACTTAACATAAATGAGGAAATTTAATTATTCTACTTTAATAGTAATACAATAATTCCAGCCAATAAAACATTTACTTGTGCATGCTCCGGGTCATTTACAGATACTAATTGTGGCCATTTCCATTGTTTTTAAACTGACTGAAAAGATTTAAAGCTTTGATTGTCCACCCAGACAGAAACACATCTATAGCCCTTTAAGGATGTACTGTCACTTGTAGTCAGCATCATTACCACATAAAGCCTTAAGCCAAGGGAAAATGAATGTCACTCAAAGATCTAAAGTCCTCACACTCTGTATTAGACAAAACTGTGTTTAGCCTGTTAACATTTGTACAAATGTACAAGGTTGTTGAGAAACAATCTTGTACTTTCGTACAAAATATTCACATTGCCATGCAAGCCGACGCTGCTTAAGACTAGCCACTTGGCTAAAATACCCAACGCAAATCGGCAAGCTTTGCTGAAGCTGCTGTAGCAGTAACAGTCTATAGCCTAAATAGTTGATGCTGTTATATGTTAAAGCATGCAGGATTTCTTTCTTGAATGCAATGTCATTTCAATGTGCGCCAGATCTCGCTCACATGTAATAATCTCTGTACTGATATCTGGAGTAAAAATTTACACAAGGCAAAACTTTGTGGACCATTTCTGTGTTCAACAGATTTCTCCACGCTTCATCTTTGAGACGAAGGAGAAAATCAAGCTCCACTCGTTTCAGATTGGGAAAAAACTCGCAGGCGTTTCTCTCCATCCTTCCACTGTGAGAAGAAATCACTGAATGTGTTTGGAGCATGAGAAGCAGAAAACGTAACCAGCTTCTAAGACTAACCTTCAAAACTTATCCCAGCAAACTTAGAACAGATTCAAAACTGCAAAGAATGGAAGCTGTTATAAAGACATAGGGTTGAAAACACTAAACACCATTTGATATTACATTTTTGATATAATATTTAGTTGTTGGGGCTTTTGTTTAATTTTCTGATTTTCCATACATTTTCTTCTTTTTTTCCTTGATACTGAAAAACTAATAATATGTGGCAGTTTTGACTGCAGAATACATAATAAATAAATGTGGTCCTTTGACTTTTGCAAAATATTGTAAATATTTACAATGTGAAAAAGGTTAAAAACAAATCACATACTAGCACTGGCCAAAACAAGGTCACTGTTAGTTATCAGTTATTGTTTATGGTCCACCAATGTTATATGAGTGCATTACTGTTTCACTGTGATGTGTGAGAAAGGACAGTCATTTATGTCAGTTGTTCTCAATCCTCAAGTCCTGTGAAACTTCTGAGTCGTGCTTTCCCTTCTCCAATCCATCTAACCCAGCTGACTCAGACTCCAGTCTTCACTAAATGAGTTGAATCAGGCATTCTGGATCTGTGAGTAAAAGCAGCTCATTTTTTGAGGTCAGCAACTGAGGTGGGAAATCTGTGACTGATGACCCTGACAATAGAGAACACGACGAGTCACGAAAGGAAGGGTTTATTTTTACGTTATTATTCTGGATTAGGGTCAACAAAAAAAAAAGATAAAAAAGACCTGAGCCCTGTGATTCAGTGGAATAATAAGGGTTTTATAATGTTATTAGACGACTTTGACGGCACTCACCGACTTGAGTATTCAAGTTTTTTAAACCAATAAAAACGAGGGTGTGAAAAGGTCCTACCCAAATCAGTTATTTCAATGACACCTATGCAGGGCTTCAAACCAAGGCCTTACTTTTCAGATTTGGGAAAGGTTTCCTTCCGCTGCACAGCTTGAGAGAGCTCGGTGAAGAACTCTGGCTTCACTATTGGCCGACAGCACAGCAGCGCACAGATCGTCTGCATACAAAATCACAACTGCACAATGGATTTCACCAAAGCAGGTGCCTATGTGGCTATCTGAATAGCAAAAATGGTTAAAGGAGAAATCAAGCATTTTTTCCTGCATAATTCCATAGCTGAGATGTAAACATCATTCAGAGTGGTTTGATGTGAAGTGGTTCATATACTGACTCAGAATTCCTTCCAGTGGTGTTGATAGGAACCAGGAGTCACAATGTCTCCAACAATAATACAGCCACTTCTTTTTCTATCCAAAACGACCAATGAACTAAACATCTTCTGAGTTTTAATATGTACTGTTGATAAAGATAAAACAGTTGTAGAAAGTGGTCTTTGGGGACTACTTTGCCTTACAATGCCTGACATGTATCCCTCCAACATTAAAAAAAAAAGTAGGACAAAAAAAGGCCAAACTTTGTCTGAAATCTATCCCAAAACGGTGTCTTAGACAACATATAGCATTTTCATAACCATTGCATGTATTAAATTTCTGAGATATAGGGTTATTTTCAGATGTCTGGTTCCCATCACCACCACTATGAACAATTCTGACTCAGTATGTCTCTGTAGAATAGAGAATACCCAGGATTTAAAAAAATTTTTTTTTACAGAACACAGAGGGATTTAAAGTCCTTGTAATACTGACCTTAACTGTAACCTTTACAGTGGGCATCACAAGGTGAGTGCAGTCCTGTGACCAAGAGCTGACCAGGCGGCCTCCAACCGACTGCACGGCCTGTGAAAGAGCCAGCTTCCCCTCATTATCGACACAGGATGAGCAGACCACCACTGAGTTCAGTTCCAGCCTGAGAAAGCAAAAGAGAGCGAGAGACTTTAATATAGCTAATTCAATTGTTGTCTTAGGTTTAAACACATCAGTGCAAATATCTAAGTAATATCTAAATATCTGGGATATTTCTTTTTACAGTTTGCACTAATTTGGTACAATGGTCCATATCTATACCCACACATTTTATATATACATACATACATACATACATACATACACACACACACACGTGTGTGTACTTCTGCATCAATGTTGAGGATACACACCTAAACTTGCTTTGAAAGACCCCAAACGTGACTCTGTCACCACCACGTAGGGTCTTGGTGGAGCCAGCTGCCAGCTGCTCATCATTAATAAACGTGCCGTACTTGGAGCTGTCCTTCAGCGTCACAGTCTGCAATTGCACAAACACAAAATCTAGTCAACACTTTCCTCTCTGTGATCAAAAGCTCCAAAACGGGAAACTGTGCCATCTGCTGCAAAAAACTTGGAAGCACAGTCATAACGGCTCTTTCTAACTTAATACAGTTTTTCATTATAAACATTATTGTCCACATAAAAAATGAATGAAAAGCAGAATCTCTGAATGTTCCCACAAAATGTAGGAGCTCTTATCATTTAGTATTGTCCCCCTGTGGCTTTAATTACAGTGTGTGGTCAAGCTGGCATGGACTCTGTAGGTTTGCGTAAAAGCCTCTGATCAGTAGATCAAATCCCACTTCAATGGAAGAGATACGACGAAAAATCTGTACTTTCTGTAAAAACGACTTAACAGGGTCAATGCCACAAATTTGAATTCAATTCAAATGGTGACCTAGACAGATATTACAGTGCAGAACTTTGAATATTTATTCTTCATTTTAAGTGTCAGGACTTTGTTTTCAAATACTCAGGATTCTAAAACTTTGTCATTTATTTACAGCTTTAAAGCAAAAAGATTTCAGTTTTTCAATGTCTCAGACTTTCGGACTCCACTGCACACAGTAATACAGAAAATCAAAAGAAGCATTGCATGTTATATTTCACATATATCCCCACTGATCAGGTCATATTTTGTACATATACATCAACATGACATTTCTTCACCTCACAAAGTTCCCAGGTCAAATACATGAATGAAGACGTAAGAGAAAAGGTGGCTCATTTCAAGTTATTCTACTTTAATGGTACAAGAGCTAGAAAAGCCCGCCATATTCTGTTAAACTCATTTATTCAGTCACTGCCTTCTTGAAGGTAAGTATTCAGATTTCCAATTAATTATTATTATTATTATTATTATTATTATTATTATTATTATTAAATTCCTTGGCAGATGTACAAACTAGCAACACAAAATACTTCTTTAAATGGGAAACAAGTCCACATCACCTAACAACCAAATCCTGGGTTTAGGACTTTTGTGGATGTTTTAGTGATAAAATGATAGAAATACATTATACAAGTCTGAACTTTAATGTGAAGTCCAAGGAGTAACTACTGTAGTAACCACTAAAAGCAACTAAAACTGACCCAACCTTTGAAGTTTGATAACAGTCTATACATTTATCATTTCTAATTATTTCTATTCACTGGCCACTTTGTTAGCACGCCCTTCTAATACTGGGTCAGGTTCACATTTGCTCTCAGAACAGCCTAAACTCTTCATGGCATGAGTTCAACAAAGTGATTGAAACATTCCTTCGATCTTCAAGCTGTCCACGTTGACATAACTATCACATAATTGCGGCAGACTTGAAGGCTACATATTCATCTGCAAATCTCCTGTTCTACCACATCCCAATGGTGGACTGAACACTGGATTCAAATGTGGTGACTGGAGAGGTCAGTGAAACACGCTGAACTCGCTGTCATGTTCACAGAACTAGTTTGAGACCACTTCTTCCTTTCCCACACCATTACATCACTACCAGTAGCTTAAACTGTTGACACAAGGCAAGTTGGGTCCATGGACTTACGCTGTCCAAATGTTGGCCCTGCCACCAGCAGAAATTGAGATTCATCAGACCAGCCAACATTTTCCCAATCTTCAGCTGTCCGCTTTGGATGAGCCCGTGTCCACTCTAGCCTCAGATTCCTGTTCTTGACTGACAGGAGTGGAACTTCTGCTGTTGTAGCGCATCCACCTCAACGTATAATGTGGTGATGTTTTTCTGACTGCTACAGCTGCAAAGAGCCATTATTCAGATATCTGTAGGCTTCCTGTCAAATTGAAGGAGTCTAGCTGTTCTCCTCTGACCTCTCATTAACAAGGCATGCCTGGACACAAAACCGTTGCTCCGTTTTTCCTGCCCCATTCTGTATACATTCTTTGTATGTGAAGACCCCACAAGATCAACCGTTTCTGAAATACTCAAACTACTCCACCTGGCATCAACAACCATTAGAACTTATCATCAGATTAGAACATCTGATATAAACATAAACTGAATCTCTTGGCCTGTGTCTTGATGACTATATGCACTACTGCTGACACAGCAACTGGCTGACTGGATAATTACATGACTGCGCAGATGTTCCTAATAAAGTGGACATTGAGAAAGATTGTAGAGAGACAACTCCTCCCATTAACGATCTTGCTGGAGATTCATTTTGCAGACACAATTAAATGTAGAGGTGGACGTTATTGCAACAATACAACAGTATGACACCTAAGTCACATCTAATTTTGTCTATCATGTGTCTGAAAGATTGCTTGAATTATTCTACAAAAATCAGATGATAGTTAAAACAAAAGATCCCCCTGGAGATTTCTTTCTTCATGTAACCGATCTTTCAGGCCCAACAGTGGTGGCTAAAGGATTTTATGCACTATTCATTTGACTGCTATTACTGTTAATCCCCCCACCACCCCCTCCCCCCACAAGTATGTTGGTTTGTGCATCATCATCATGATGTAATCATGTACATGCTTAAGAAATGTATAAATAAGCTTTCATTTTACAGAAAACGGACACTGTTATTATTAGGTGGGTATGTTCCCCATTTTACTCAACTTTAAATGACATTGTACCCTGCAAGAAGTAATGAGTGAAACATATTGGGAGGTGAAAAGAAAAGCTTGTTATCTGACTCATTTACAGTTTCCAGGGATTGTATTGACTTTACGCTGGTATTCCTCACCTGCTCAGTGACTGTGAGCTTGGCGTGCACACGGCTGATCGACTGGTCATTGGCCAGGAGGATGTCACAGTTTTTACGACCCACTACATACTCTTTACCGGGGAACAGGTAGAACACCCCTAGGTTTCGGAACAGGAAAGTATTTGTTAGACATACATACACGACAACAGCTATTATAGCAGACAGGAATCAGTGAGCTTAGTGTAATTTATGATCCTTTACTGACAATCCTCATAATAAACTCTTTGTTAGGTTTGTCAAGGTTTCAAAGCGTACAGTTCCCACCCCAGTTCACACAGTCTGTAAATGGTAACCAAGTTTTGCATTAATTATTTTTGTGACGTCAAGACATTTACATACACCAATCAGGCCTAACATTATGACCTCCTCCTTGTTTCTACGCTCATCGTCCTTTTCATCAGCACCACTTATTATACAGGTGCACTCTGTAGTTCTACGATTACAGATTGTAGCTCATCTGTTTCTCTGCATACTTTGTTAGCCCCCTTTTACCCTGTGTCAGGACCCCCATGGACCCTCACAGAGCAAGTTGTTTAACTATTTGGGTGGAGGATCATTCTCAGTACTACAGGAACACTGACATGGTGGTGTTGTGCTGGTCCGAATGGATCAGACACAGCAGTGCTGCTGGAGTTTTTAAACACTGTGTCCACTCACTGTCAACTCTATTAGACACTCCTACCTTGTCAGTCCACTTTGTAGATGTAAAGTCAGACACGACAGCTCAACTGCTTCTGCAGTTTGTGTTGACCATCCTCTAGTCCGTCTTCAGTGGTCACAGGACACTGTTGGCTGGATACTTTTGGTCGGTGGACTATTCTCAGTCCAGCAATGTCTCTGAGGTGCAGCAGCATCCACCCAACTCACCACCACCATGCCAGTGTTACTGCAGTGCTGAGAATGATCCACCACCCAAATAGTACCTGCTCTGTGAGGGTCCATGGGGGTCCTGACCACTGAAGAACAGGGTAAAAGGGGGCTAACAAAGTATCAGAGAAACAGATGGACTACAGTCTGTAACTGTAGAACTACAAAGTGCAGCTATACAGTAAGTGGAGCTGATAAAATGGACAATGAGCGTAGAAACAAGGAGGTGGTCAGGGTGTTCTGCCTGATATCCTCTTCAGCCTTACAGCAGTTTAGCTCCGCCCATTCATGCTGAGGTTGTAAGGAGTGTTTCAGACTAGACTGCTTATAAAATAAAGCTCAGCAGGACAGCCAATCAGAACAGAGATCATTTACATGGAGGCACAGTACCAAAAACAGCCTGTTTAAATGTGAGGGGTCTGGCTGAAAAACAGTCATGTAAATGTAATTTATGACTGCGCTACTGTTTGTCACTACAGTTATACATTCCTGAGACCAGACGGTTCTTCAGTAAAAGGAACGGTTCTATTTAGAACCATCATGCTGAAATGGTTGTTCGCATGGTGAAATGGTTCTTTAAACTTATGGAGAATGTGTTGCATACATAGAAACAAATAAGGGTTTTGCTGTTGTTAAGCTTTTTGGGTGCTTTGAGGTACATTTTTACCAAGCAACAACCATTCTGGCATGAAGTGGTTCTATATAGAACTCATGGTTCTAGATAGATAGAACCATTGACCAAAGAACCCTTAAAGAACAAATTTTTAGCAGTGCACTGTTTGACAGTATATTACACCCTATTTGCATGCTAACCATCCATTCATTCATCCATTCATCCATCCATTCATCCCCGATAAACGGCTGGACTCTCAGCTCAGCTAACCAGCTACCTGATTCAGACTCTGCAGGCTGGAGTTTCCACATGACGCTGTTTCTCGACGACTGACAGCTTATTTACGCAGTTTTGTTCCTCGTCATGATACCAACTAAAGTCAAAACGAGCTCCAAGACTAAAGGCCAAGACTAAAAACGGACTAATCTTTAGTAAACAACTACTGCTGAAGTGTCTGAGCCCACGCGCCAACTTTACACCTTCCTATCTGACGAGTGACGCTTCCCTTTCATAATAAAAGTCCTGGTCGATCTCTGAAGAGAGCGCCATATTTTAAAGAATTAAAGCTGTGCAGACTGAAGGTCTTAAAGATTACAGACATCACACCTGCGCCTTGCTTAATTTTTCTAACGCTGTGTCCACTCACTGTCCACTCTATTAGACACTCCTACCTTGTCAGTCCACCTTGTAAATGTAAAGTCAGAGACAGTAACTCATCTGCTGCTGCCCAGTTTGTGTTGGTCATTCTCTAGCCCTTCATCAGTGGTCACAGGAAGCTGTTGGCTGGATATTTATGGCTGGTGGACTATTCTCAGTCCAGCAGCGACGCTGGGGTGTTTAAAAACTCCAGCACCACTGCTGTGTCTGATCCACTCACGCCAGCACAGCACACACTAACACAGCACCAACCACCACATCAGTGTTCCTGCGGTTCTGAGAATGATCCACCACCCAAATAGTCTCTTTCCAACACTATAAATATGTTTAATATAAAAATAATAATTCATCTGTCCTTGAGTTTTGCTCCCCTACGTGACACGCCAACATATTTAGCTATAAAATAATGTACTTTAATATTAAAAGGCATGATTAAGCAAAAGTGGCATCCTTTAAGAGTTTATGTTTAAAGGCTGGTGAACAATGTAAGTTTCAACATTGATCCGTTTTTATTTCTCTTGACGGACACGTTTGCCACCTCAACCCTGTAAAATTTCTGGACACTCGGTCAGCAAATTCAGCAGACGGGGAGCTGTGCTTTATCTTAAGAGCAATTTGTAACTGAAACAACAGGGGACAAACGTTGGCACCAATCTCATGGATACCTCAACCATGAAGGCTTTCCTCATTTCAATTCACCTCAGCTTGTCACTTCAACTAAACTCTGTAGCATCGTGTATTTAACATTTAAGAAACAGTCTGGTAAAACGATAGTTTAATTATTGTTATTATTATTGTGTATATCCTTATTATTTTTATTTTTTACAAATTTCAACTTTAAAAAGTAATATCAATCAGCCAAGATATGTTTGGTTTCTTGTCCCGATTGGCCCCTCCCAGTCCTCCGTGTGATTTTGCTTACCTCTGGTCTTGTACATGTGCTTCCTTGCTTTGATTCTTGCCTGTTCTGCCCCCTTGTTTCTAGACTCCGCCCTTCATTGCTCTCACCTGTGTCTTGTTAACCCTCATTGTTCTTGTATTTATGCCCTGTGTTTTCCCTTGTAACTTGCTAGTCTTTGTATGGTGTTGTTTCTCCTGTATGGTGTTGTTTCTCCTCTGTGGTATATTTAGTCTGTGTTCCTTTTCATAATGTCTGTCCCCCAATCTCTCCGTGTTGGCTCTTTGACCCTGGACTGTTTAGACACTGATTATGGATTTGCCCCTAATAAATCTCGCTTCTCTCAGTGTATGTGTTTGCCTCATCATCGTTCCCCCACCTTACATTTCTGAAGTTTGCTTCTTTGGCTTTATGCTGTAGCTACAAGGCTAACGTAGCCAACAATAAATCAAAATTTAAACCCCTCCAGTTAGCATCACCCAAGCCGCATGCATAACCTCAGTCACTGCCTCAGTGTTGCTGTAATCTTAAATCAACTTCCTTACAGTATGACATGTTATCTATAGAAAAGGCCAAAGGCACATAACATAGCTAAAAAGAGTAGTAGCAGTTATCTTGAAGACTGATTTATGTTCAATACACTTCCATTACCTGTTAGCTTAACTAGACTCACATCCACAGTGTAAAATTAAAGCACCGCTGACACCAAACATGTCTTGGCTGATCAATTCCATTTGAGGTAATGGAAGAGAGCGAGCTCAAACTAAGAGAAGTGTTCAGCTATCTGACCTGGCATTGAGACTTGGTCAAACCTTGCATATCTCCTTCCACAGATTTTTCAAAATTCCTACATAATCAAATGGATTAGATGTAAACAAAGTCATTCAGATTGATGTGAGGTACACCGCTCTATAGAACAGTGTTCACAGTGGTGGTGATAGGAACCGGATATCTGAAGAGTTTAAAGCCTCTACAAGTTCCCTCACAGAAAGTTTGCTACATGGAAATGGTTACGAATACGCTGCCTGATATCTGAGAAATTGTTTTACAATAGGTTTGAGCCTAAAAAGCATTTTGTTTCAAATAGTTATGGTGGAGGCTGGCGACCTGTCCAGGGTGTATCCTGCCTTCCGCCCAATGACTGCTCTGATAGGCTCCAGCACCCCCCCGTGAACCCTGACGGAGAAGCGGCTTGGAAAATGGATGGATAGTTATGGTGGAGAGACACATGCTGGGTGTTGGAAGAACATTTCTTTGGGGATTTAACACTATTTTACCATCATCAACATTACATATTAAAGATCAGAAGACACACAGGTTCATGTAGCTTCACTGCTCATTTTGGATAGTAAATAAAATGGTTATATTTGTGCTACAGGCATCATGAGCCCTGGTTCTATTCACCACCAGTATTTCAGCATTGACATTTGGCTGCTGAACAGCTCTAATTAAAGCTAAAGGCTCGTACTCATGATCTAATATGCTGAAGTAGACAGCTAAAATAACAATAACTTTGTCTGCATCCTTATACCTATGGGCCTGACTGTATGTGACTGTAAATACAGCATACAACAAATGGCACCAATGATTTTAAAGAAAGGACCAGAAGAAAACAAAGATTACATTTAAGACGCCATTCAAAATTACAGTACATCCCACAAAAAAACCCCAAAAAACACACAGACTATATATTTATTCATGTTTTTTTTAATATAGGCTTGCATTAAAAGTATATTGTGTTTGAATTGCTTCGATTTTTATTTAGGCATCATGTTCCCAACATTATAATACAATGATTTTCTCGAACGTTGATTCTCTCATTATGCCACATAAGAGCGCAATGCAGGAGGTAGAGTCTGAAGCTCCTTTTCAAGTTGGTTTCAGTGCTTTACAGAGAAATTCATACAATTTTCAGCTTTTTCATCACAAGTGTGTCAGTGAATTTAATGTTTATATTATTTACATCAATAAGCATTGTGTTCAAAGGCCTTTGAGCTAGGGTCCTTGAACAGCTCTATGTGAAAGAAGACTGGATTTAGTTAGTACACTGACTTTTTTGCACTTTTCCCAACATAAACTGAGTTGACTCTCGTGACTGGGCTTAGTTAGGAAATCTAACCCTGAGTTTCTTAAAGAACTACGCCAGCGTTTTTCAACGAATCTCCATCTATTGCATGTCATTTGTACCATAGATTCACACAATAATTTTGGCATGTTTCCGATTCTCCAAAAATCAGTGCCTGCCCGTTGGGTTCCATTATTACTATATTCTGAATCAACAGGTTTGCTGTTTTTTTCTAACAAAAGAGAAAAACATTCCATTTATTATTCACGGTAATCAATGATACGCTACAGATTAATCCGATAGACAATAAGTTAAAAACACCAGAGTTCCTTTAAGCTCGCCCTCAGTTGAATATTGCGACCTTCAAAACATACCTTTACCATGAGGGCCTCTTTGTAGTTCCCATAAATTAGTTATAGCTGTACAATGCATTGAGTTTTACATATTTATTGCCAGAGATTCTTCATCATGTATTAATGTCGTTCTAACACACTTGAGACATTTTCAAGTATCAGCAGTGTACCTCTTTCATGCTGACACGAAGGTCACAAATTTGTGTAGCGTGTGCACAAGTGAAACACAAAGAAAAAGCACAAGCCTTTTTCAGTGCATGCAAAGGCATCG
This sequence comes from Pygocentrus nattereri, assembly GCF_015220715.1. NCBI lineage: Eukaryota > Metazoa > Chordata > Actinopteri > Characiformes > Serrasalmidae > Pygocentrus > Pygocentrus nattereri. The sequence continues at coordinate 42,960,045 of NC_051213.1, read as the reverse complement.
TTTGGAGCCCAAGAATCAAAAGTCGAATAAAAAGGAACAGAAAGATGCAAATCAACACTAATTTTGCATTGTGTTACTCAGGGTCAGGAAAAGACTTTAGAAAAAACATGCACTTGCACAAATAAAGCTGGTGCCTTTCAATTTAACTCTCTCTATTCATCTCTATTGATGTGGAATGAGCTAAAGAATGGGAGAAGTAAATAAGGGTGCGTGTTTGGAGAGACTTTTGCTTTAAATTGTGGTGCTGAGTGACTTTGAGGCAGAAATGACCGTCAGTTGCAAATGTTAGGGGTCTATATTATAATAGTTTGTCGATTAACAATAAAAAGAGTGCCTGAGGCCTTGTTCACACCTGGCGATCTAATCAGAAGTAGACAATAATCAGTTTAGAACTGCGCATAAGTCCACGGAGCCCCTAAGGGGCCATAGTAAAAAAAAAAAAAAAAGTTAATGACTTTGCGATCCCTCGCAAATGTTTTGCGTTCTCCTGCGAATAAAATAAAAATGCATTCCCTTGCAAATGTTTTGTGTTTCGTTGCAAGTAAAATGCATTTCCTCGCAAATAAAATGCATTCTCTCGCAAATGTTTAACATAACGATGCAAATGGTTTGCATTCGCTTGCAAAAGCTGTGTTTAACTTAAGCTCAGAGATGGAGCAGCTCATTGGATATTACATTGATCTTGGATTGAAATATAAAGACATAGTGTCACTTCTTAAAATCAAACATGATTATGTTACTAGTGACCACAAACTGAAACTGAGATCGAGGGTCGTCGTACAGTCCTACATTTACAAACACTGCAGAGAACAATTGCTGAATAAACTCAGCACAGACTGGTGAACCTGGGAAAACTGCTTTTAATGTTAGCTATGCTAAAAACAGCTCTTACATAGGCAGTGTTGTTGGGCACGTCTGGTCCTATGTTTGCTTGCTGTCTTACAAGCATATATTTTGCGAGGGAATCAAAACATTTGTGAGAGACCGCAATGTCATTAACTTTTTTTGAACACGGCCCCTTAGGGCCTCTGTATAAGTGAGAATCCACCTTCTGCAAATTTAATTTCCAGTCAAAGCAAGTTATTCAATTTATTCTTTTTTCAGATTAGAAATAAAATGTAATCTACTTACATAATGAAGTGAAAAGCCTGAGACAACTACGTGAAAAATCAGTTCCAAAACTAGAGTTGACCAAAATTGGCCCCATCAGATAAACAGCACTTAAAGCGTTCACAAACAGCTTTGAACAGGAGAAAAACAAGCTTGATGCTGCTTCACATCTGAAAAAAGTGTTTTTGTCCACCCTTCCTCTGTAAAACAACAACTTAATGCTACGGGTCTGAAAGGATGTGCAGCTGTCAAGAAGGCCTCACTGAAAAAAAAGAAAGAAGAATTCAAACAAAGAAGCTGCTGGTGTTCTCAGAACAATGGACAGACCACCACAGACTCCAGACCTTTAACACCTAACATCACAACCGTGTTTGGGATTATTTGGATCACAAAAAAGCAGAAAATGCAACCAACATCTAAGACCGAACTTTGGAGGTGTGTAAAATATCCCTGCAGATTTCTTTGGAAAACTGAAAGCAAATTCTCCTGAAAAGGATGGATGCTGTAATAAAGGCAAAGAGTGGAAACACTAAATATTGAAAATTCTCATATTTTGTGTAGTTGTTAAGGCTTGTGTGTGCTTTTTTTGCTAAATACACATCTTCTGCTTTTTTACCAAGGCTAAAAAACAAATAAGTTGTAGTTAATGGTCGTTTTGACTGGAAATGAAATAAACGAAGGGGGGTCTGACTTTGGCATAGCACTGCACAGGAGTGATCAACAGTCAGAGACACATTATAATCTGACCAATTCATCTTCAGAGGTGGTCAGGGATGCATATGCCCATGTACACTGCAAAAAATCATACTATGGCAAATTACCTCAAATCGAATGCATATATCTAATATTCCTCATGTTGGGAAGGTGTTAAACTTATAGGTTTAGACATTTAGACATTTTTAAGTTGTTTTAAATGATTTTATCAAGTAGAATTATCTCACTGTATTGACAGATAATGTTCCTTGCTATAAAGCAAATTTCTAAAACTCTGCCAACTTGGCGAGATCATTTTATTTGACAAAATGACTTAAAGCAGGTCAAAAATGTTATAATAAGCTTAAAACAATCTCAACATGGAAAATACTTCATATATTCTCTAGTTCAAGACGATCCAGGTGTTCTAATGTTTGTAACATCCTGGACATGTACATAAACAAAAATCTGAGGGACATTTTTGTTAGACAACAAAAAACCGGTGAAGTAAATGTGTAAGGTACCATTCCTCCAGTCACAAAATGCCAAATACACATGGAAATGCCAGGTGAAAACAGCGATACATCTCACTGTCCTCTTATAACCAGATTCCTCGAAACAGGTGTGAACAGTGCCTAAGAATTCCAAACCAAAAAGTTTCACGTACTGTCAATGGCTTTGTAAGACACAGAGTGTTGAAGTGTGGCTGAGGATGCAGCTTTGTTTGTGTGATGGCTCTTTGATAGTCAGTCTTTCAACAGGAAATGCACACGTCTATAAAGATCCATCACTGCCTATAAAACCTGTTAAAAGCGCTGTTAACAAAAACAAATATCAACATACAGCACTGTGCAGAAGTCAGCGACCACCCTTTCATGTATTCAATTTCCACTCAAAACAGCCATTAAGTACACATTTTTCAGCATCAGAAAAAAAGCAAGAAACAGGCTGTTTAACAGAAAATTATAGAAAAGTATAATATCAAATCTATCAGTATTTCATTTGTCCACTCTTTACTTTTGTGCACTCTATGCTCTTAAACTCTTGCATCCTTCCCACCTTAAAACCAACCAGTTACAGCTGTTTCTTCCTAAACGAAACACTGTTCGCAAAGGAGTCAGAGTGTGTATACATGCACTCCATAATCCCATCATAATCAGATTTCTGCAGTTATCCGATTACTCAAATGGTCATGTAAACACCTTACTACAATCTAGAATCCGATAATGTAATCCTATAAAGACAGCTGGCTTTTAGCTCAGTAATCAGACTTCTCAGCGCATGTGAACTCTGATTTCCTTCTGATTTCTCAGTCTGCACATGTGTGAGAACAGACAGTGGATGTTGCCATATGGCAGCAAACCACTTTTGGGGAGGTGCTGAAACCAAACCTGAAATAAAGGATTTAAATATTCTTAAGCTCCTAAATGATGCATGTTCATATGTTCAGGTAAAGGGAAAAAAACAGGGCGTGAAGTTCTCACGTCTTCTTCTGTGAGGTTATTGGACGGTTGCAAATCAGAAATCAAATTACTGCCTGACTTATTACTCAAGTGCATGTAAATGTGTTGATCGGATTACTGACAAAATGTGATTTTCTGAAGCTATCGGATTATTAAGTGCGTGTAAATGCACTCACTGACATTATGTTCTTCTTCAAGGAGACGCTAAGGCTGGCTTTACACGGTGAAACTTTCATGCAACTTTAGGAACTCAACTGCAACACTGGCAAGCATCTCAACATTACGGAAACTAACACGGCATGTGATCACAACAAACAGCATCCTTTCAAGCCACTGATTTCACTAGATCAATGGACAAAAACAGAAGATGGTTTATTCGATGTCTGAAATGGAATGCCATTGTTTTTTTGACATTGTTAACCTGCTGTCGTTGTGATCTATGTAGCTGAATTCATTTTTTCTTCTCTTGACACTCAAATTTTTACACAGAGCTCAGATTAATTTGGGATCCCAACAATGACAAGAGATACAAAGGGGGAAACAAAGATGCGGCCTGTGATGAATTTGTTGTGCATCTAGGACAGGAAGAGGCATGAAGCTATACTTAAGGACTAACTATCAAAGGCTTATCATACAAACAAGAGCTAAATACCTAAACATATAGTAAAGAAACCTAAATGGATAAATAAAAGGCAAATAGAGACATCAGGAAAAAAGAACAGCAATGGCAGCTGGAGAAAACATATAAAGATGATAAAAATGCTGCAAATATGAAAATTACACCTAACGGGTGAATTTATAGCAAGACCGATATGGCATATCTAAAATTATGAACTTTTAACGTGGCAATCTAGTGGAGCAACTGACATTGTTGCATTCAACTTTAATTGTTTTCAAATTGCTTTGAGTAACTGATAAGTTGCAAAGAAGTTAAGGTGCAGGAGTTTCATTGTGTAAATCCAGCCTAATACTGACACAAGCAACTACCCAAACTGACCTTGCTTCACAAATTTCTGTGTCATGCAAATCAAAACTGACTATGGGAGATATTTTCGAGGAGATTAGATCAAATATAATCCACTTGCATATGGAGAGGGAATCTAAAATTGTTAAACGATACAAAGAAAATGAGATTCCAAAGGACTGTGCAAGACCTGGCAGACCACCAGCACTCTCCCCCTCTGATAAACAGTGCCTAAAAAGCGTTCTTCTTCATGAGAGGAGAAGATCAACCTCCTCTTGATTCAGATCTGAAAAATAAGTGTTTTTTGGAAACAGGACTCAACAGAATGGGTCTGAAAGGATGTGCAGCTGTCAAGAAGCTGTCAAAAAGAACAGATATAAGAAGACAGTTGTACTAGAACACTGAAACTGGACATCGGAGATGTGGAGTAAGGTTTTATGTACTGATGAGTCTAAATTTGTAATCGGAATTACATTTGTATTTGGAATTTAATTTGTAATTGGAATTACAACCAACGTCTAAGACTGAACTCTGGACGTGTGGAAAAATATCGATGCAGATTTCTTTGAAAAACTGAAAGTGAGTCTCCTTGAAAGAAGCTGTAATAAAGGAAATACAGAACTGATATTAAACCTCTATCAAATTGTTAAGGCCTCTGTGTAATTTTCTGGTAAATGGTTTCTGCTTTTTTCTGACAATGATTTGTATGTTATGGCCGTTTTGACGGGAAAATTAAACAAATGGTGGTCTCTGACTTTTGCACATGACTCTATGAAAATTTGTAGGTTTCAGTGTGAGTGTTGTGAGTGGAAGCACTGTGTGAGAGGTGTCTTCATACTCTCTGTTGCCAGTTCTTCAGAGACACAGTGAATGTGTGAACATGGAGAGCAAATGATAGTCTGGATGGACAGACAGACAGACAGAGAGGAAGAGGAAGAGGCTGAGTAAGGCTGAAAGACAGCACCAGTGTGTTAGTCAGGCACAGTCCAGCAAGGTGCTTCACAACGATATGATTTCTCAGTTAGCAGGATTATTTAAGCCAGAGGTCCAGACTGTTCGACAGGGGCATTCCTTACCTCTTCTCCTTCTGTATGGGATAATTTGAGAAGCCTCGTTTCGTGAAATGATCCAGTCTTCAGTCTTTCTGTGGACTGTTAGATGGCTGAGGTTAGAATAGTTCTTTTGATGGAATCTAATCCCTACCTGAAGTCCCACAGCACATTATTTACCTCTGAACTCAACAACCTCTCCTCGCTTCTTTCTGTTCTCTCCACTGTGCTCCTCCTTTAAGCCCCTCCCCCACTCAGAGGGTGGACTCTGAATGGAGGGCTCCGGATGATCCATGTGGAGGTGGGTGGAGCCTACGCAGTGATATTGCAGATGTGGAGCTCAAGTCACCGCAGCTGCGCAAGTGTATGCCTTCCGCCCTGAATGGGTCGTAATCCTGGCGACGGGCGTTATGTCGGCTGTCGCTGTGTGAGTGATGGTGCCCGCGCCGATGGTGGTGCTGAGGCTGCTGCCCTCTGTTGGCTCCCCAAGAGCCACGCAATACCTACAAACATACAAGAAAAAACACATAAAAGCTACAAGACTGTGAAAAATTACAGGCACCTGAGAAAATAAGAATTAAAGAAGCTATTTATCTGGGCGGTAAGCATTCTCAGAAAAACAGGAGGATGCTGGAGCCTGTGGCTAACACACACACACACACACACACACACACACACACACTCAGACAGTTTTGTATCTCCGATTGGCATTATTTCATGTCTTTGGACTGAGGGAGGAAATCGGAGCACCTAGAGGAAACCCACGCAGACACAGGAAGAACATGGAAACTCCACATTGAAAGGATGCTGGTTGTCCAGCCAGGGAATCGAACCCAGGCCCTTCTTGCTGTGAGGTGAAAGGGCTACCCACTGCCAATACAGTGAAATAACTACCAAACTTGGCCAATATGCAAATAAAAAGCACAATTTTTTGCAAAAATGACTATAAAATAATCCATGACAACATAAAGTCAAGTTAGTTGTGTTTCCACCCTGCATTAACTAAAAAAGAACATTCAGGAATTGGTTTGCCTTGTTTTCATCTGAAATATTAATTGGCAAATGTGATCATCTCTGCATAATCTATGGCTTTCTGGCATGGAGCACAAAAGATGCATGCTTACAATAATTGTGAAAGCACTTACACGTTTTAGTACAGAAACAAAGCTGCTGTCAAAATTCCAAGCTCTTGTAAATACTTGTTGTTACAATAAACATCAATTTGTGAAGGGAACTGATGATAATGAGCCTATCACTATATACACTCACCAAGCACTTTATAAGAAACACTATAACAGTGCTGGGTAGGGTCTCCCAATGCTCTCAAAACAGCTCAAATTCTTTGTGGCATGGATTCCACAAGATGTGGAAGATTCTGAGATTCTGGTCCATGTTAACACGACTGCATCATGCAGTTCCTGTAGATTTTTTAGGTGCACTTTCATGCTGCAAATCTCCCGTTCAACTATAAATGAAACCAGTTTGAGATGTCTGGTGCCTTTGGCATATTATCATGCTGGAAAGTAGCCAGTAGAAGTTGTGTAAATTATGGCCATGTATGGATGGACATGTTCAGTACCAACACTCAAAGAGACTATGGTGTTCAAGCGATGATCGATTGGTAATAACGGGCGCAAAGTGTGCCAATAAAACATTCCCCACACCCTCACACCACCTGGTTTGACACCATGTTGTCAGGGGCTTTGAACAAATATGCAAAAATGACTGGTTAATGAAAACAGTATCAATGTTTTATGTAAGGATCGGTTCTCAAAGTGAAATCAGTATCAATCTACTCATTCCTAATTCACAGGTTCACCTGCTAGAGAACAGTGCTGTAGTACATACAGAGTAAACAGTTAGCTGTAATGACGTATTAATGTAATGTTCTCACCTGATCAAGTGGCAGGTTCCCCTCTCCTCCTGCTCTCCTTTTAGGCCCCTGACTACAGTTCACAGCATGCTCTGAAGCAGGGGCTAGATTTCGTTTGGACCTCTGGAGGAAGCGCTGCACCAACACTCTAGTCACCTGTAGGGCAAGATAAGAGGACTAATTCAGCACTTGCTTTTGACTCTAGTTCATAAATGTGCAGAGGACAAAGTTTATATGCTGAAATAACATAAATGAATTTACACATAGGGTAAAATAATTACATCCACATTTTGTATTCTACAATTCTACTCTGAGTAATATCAGAGGGCATCTTTCTAGGTCTTTAGAGAAGACTTTTCTGGGACCTAATTAGTTCATTTTATTTAATGGAATCATTCCGCTGTTGTATTTAAACTCGGCAAGTATTGCAGTAATAGTAGTATTTCATTTTTAAGTTCTGGTTGGAAACAAAAAGGTTACAATCTTGAAAGGCTCAAAAGAAAACTGTTCAACCAGGATTTTTTTTAATACAGACAATTAGTTAGGCCTTCAGGAGCTGGACAGAAAGTGCTACATGTTAGATGAGCTATTAATCAAATGAAGAGACGATACAGTACACATTTTGATTAAAAATAGGTGGGGCCAATGTCACGAAAAAACACAGTATGCTTTCTGGTAGTCCTAGATATGTCACTGACCATGAATTTGAGTGGGCGTCCAACCACTGGGTGTTTATCAGCTGTTAAAAACTGAAAACAGCAACACTTTACCAGGACTTTTTACTGAAGGAATCACAGTAAAACTGCAAGTCAATGTCTGATAAACAGGGAGATGCACTCAAAAGAGGCCCCGAAAATTCTGTAATAACTCTTGCTAGGACAAAGCAATCTGAATGAAACAATGTGCAATGTACTCCTCAGTATATGGAGCTTCGAACAATCCAGGATGTCCCTGCGTTGGAGCGAGAAGGTAGGCACCGGACTGCCATTGTGACGTTTAACCTTCGTTTGCAACATCTGGATGCATACCCGTACCCCTTTACATGTCTGGCAGAAAATGGAGATTCTCCAGAATCGCATATAATGCAATCGATTACACATACGTCAAGGTATGTAGCAGATTTTTTTGGTCTAGATTGCTTCATTCTATTGGGAGTTACAACAGAATATTCAGGGCCTCTTTCGAGTGAATCTCCCTGTACAAGCACCAAATAAAACATATAGAATGTGTTTACCAGCTTTTATCAGCATGTAAGGTAACTACATCACAAAGCTCATTTATTTTATATTTTTTAGAGCCTAAAGATTCATTCACAATTTGCATTAACATGTGTTTAGTGTCCAGACTGTATCTGGATATACCTTGGCTGGATTCTACTTACACAAAAATCATTCCCCAGGCGGCAATGAGATTCGATTTTACTGTTCAAAGCACATCAATACGTACATTTAATTTTCCTTTTGTTTATATCTTTCCCCCGCTAAAATAAAAAGTTGAGCTCACATTGGATACTGTCATCAGCCTGGAGGGCAAGAAACCTCTTGGCTCAGTGAAGCTTCATTTTCTTTGTTTATTCTCGCACGTGTCAGTGCTCAGCAGACACATTTCCACTATTGCAGATGTATATGAATAGTGAAACTCATGTGTTTACAGACCCTTTAATATATTGCTATTTGTAAACATGTGGATATCATTAGTAACTGCAGACACTGTTGCAGCACATATTGAATGGTTAGAACACTGATGCCAGTTAATGATCTGAAAACAGGAGATGATCTATAAACAAAACGCTTAACTAGGAGCATCAGCTGTGGAAACAATCACAAAAATCTTTTTCAGATCAATGCAAAACTGCAGTACACAACTCAAAACCACTTAACATTATGCGGAGACTTTAAACACTACATGCTACAATCTGTCATAATGGATAAGAGGATATTTGCCAACATTCTGTAAAACTTGTTCAACCTGGCAACAGTTGCAGCAATAGAATACATAGGTCAATTTTTTTGCATTTTCTATAGCTACACTGTGGTGATCAAGAACAATGTAGCATTCTAACTACATGCTTGACAAGGTGTTTGTGGAACCTTCATCATTTGAAAAGGCCAGGAAGCTTAGGGATAAGGTTTTCTGTACAAACAGCTTGATTATGATGAAATATTTGGTATTCACAAAAGGGGACCACAGTTTAGATTTGAGAAATAGTTGAGGTAGACTTACTTTGAGGTCTCCCAAAGATCGAGCACAGTCTTTAGGGACACGCAGAGGACTGGTTGGGGGCAGTTTTGAGGGCAGCTGTTCAGTGCCAGCCTTCAGGCTGCCCTTTCTGGGTAGAGTACCAGAGGTTGCCAGAGGAGAAAGCCGCAGCAAGCAAGCCTCTGATCGGCCTGCAGCAAAATAAACAAAGGAATATTTGGAGATAGATCACGTTCTACACAAGTGACAAACTGCGAGTTAAGTCAGATTCATAACATTTACAAACATCGGTCAACATAGTTAGATCATTTACAATAACATGCCCCAGTGGAGGTGGGTCTGAGATGTGTCTGAGTTTGAGATGTGAAATTTTACCAGTGTCTGATGAGGTATGAGAGCCACCCTGATCCATTCCTTTGCTGCCCACCGAGCCAATGAAATCACCTAAGGAGAGCACAACGCACAGGCGCATAGGAGCATCTTAAGTTAAAAACACATACATGTACACTAATGCATTCGTTTAAAAAGGTGAAACTTTTCTGAGACACACAAATGAGCAAGAGCGCAACTTGTTTCAGTAGCTCTACTTAGTGACGCACAACTAAGGTTTCCTGAGTCGACTCCGACTCTCCACTCAATTTTTATCTGTTGTACTAGAGCAGTTGAGAGAGCGATATGACAGAGACTAAACCATCTCAAATGTAGTTCACACAACTTCAATGTTTTTCGACTCTCATAGACATTGGCCAAGAGTCAAGAATAAATCGCACCCCATCACTAGCCCTACAACAAAATGAAGCATGCAGCTAAAAAGAAGGCTATGTGCAAAATTTATACAACAGTGAGTTCCGGCCAAAGCTGATTGGTTGAAGCGTTCTAACCGTGCTGTTATTTCACGATAACAGCATGTTTTCTCACGAACACTGTATCACTCCACTGAGACGCCGCTGCTAAGCAACGACTTTGACAGCTGTAGGAGATGCTCAAGCCATTTGAACATTATACTAAATTCCCAAACTGTCATCAAAACTGAGCAACTTTTCAGTCGGCAGCTGTGACAGAAGAAAACCAAAACAACCTGGAATTAGACAGAAAAGAACCAAATACCATTCGCCAAACAAAATAGGCTGTAAGACGATTTACATACTGGCTGGAACAAAACAACATTAATACTGATCAAGCCAAAATTGACAAAACTGAGCTAAATTTGATATTGCGGCAGTTTTATGGCTTATTTTGATTTGGTCAGACTCTGAAGATGAAACTTACATGTTTGATGAATACCATTCGCCAAACGTGTAAGGAGCTAGACAACGAATCGCTGGCTGTACAGTGAGTGAGCAAAGTTCGTTACTCTGACGTAGCAACAAGCTGCTTATCAAGAAACTATAATTTGGCGGAATGAATTGCTAACATTAAAACATATTAAACGCCATGTTCATGGCCTAATTTATTTATTTCTTACTTCATTTATTTAACTGTTGTTTAAAAGGAATAGAACACTCAGGGTCATGTGTTATCACGAATAACATGATGTTTTTTACCTATACACATTCCTTCTCATGTTCTGTTGCTTTAGTAAATTATGGAACACTGTATTAAGGTGTAAAAAGAACGATGTACCCTATCAGTAGCAAACTTCGGCAGGCAGGCTGAGGACCTGTTGGCCGTTTCTCAAGAAAAATGACTGGGATATTTAGTCACATGACACAGTGCTAAGATAAGCTACAGCTGACAATTTCCCTCATCATGTCATGTTGTTAGACCCAATACAGCAAAGCTTAAAAGCAGCAAGGTACCGACTTAATGTTGATTGTTGTTTAAACTATGCACATGACCTGCTGAGAAAAAAAAAAAACCAGCCCAGACCAGCATGCATTCCATCTATTGCTGGTCTGATGCTGGTTTACCTGATCAACTGGTTTTCTAGTTTTGCCAGCTAGCCCTGGTCAGGCCACGTTTGTTCATTAACTTGGGCTAATAAGGAGCCAAAAGCAAGTAAGTAGACTACATTGTGTTGCTGTCACATATGCTTTCATTCAGTAGAGCCTTGTCTATCTAAAGTACTGCGTTTGATGTTTTCCTGGGTCGTGATACAAAATAACACTTGGTTATCGATCAAAAGAATGTGCTAAATTGCATCCTAGTAGTAATGTTTGCAAATGTTTGCACTTATTCTGATGTTATTACTGCTAAGACAAATATTTCACACTCAACCACCTGTGTCAGTGGAGGAGCTCAGTCCTGGTTCACTGTGGGACCGCACAAGCTGTGGGAGAGCGTCACTGTCCCTTCTCTCCCTGGCCACTCGCTGATGGACACATCGTCCAGAATGGAGCACAGGAGCTACATTTCCTTGCTGATCTTGAGAGGCAGTTGAGGAGGCAGAAGCGCGAGGACTGGTGGTTTCTGCAGAGGAGCCTCGTCGGGACAGGGTGCAGGGACATACTCTGATTTCTGGGACCGAGGATCGCTGTGAGGCAGCACTACCCAGCATCTCTAACTGAGAACAACTACTGGCCAACAGAGCTTGGTGTCGCATTACTGGAGACCTGTGGAGAGGACAAGAATAAACAATAATGGATTCAGTCCAAGGTCTAGGTACATCAGCTTACATAAAGCTGTCTGTAGATCTTTCTGAGGAGATTTTCAGCTAGTTTTCTGTACAATTTAGTAATGTAGCTAGCTTTACAAGGCATTCTGAACTGTGATGCTATGGAAATAGCTGCTCCCTTTAGAACATACAGCCCATCTTGTTAGTGTGGTCAACCTCCTCAACTGAATACCAAGAGAGTGGGCCTGTACTCACAGTTACCTATAAAAATGGACTAAAGTATAGACAAAATTCAGCCTTCAGTGGCTGATTTCATGGTTTTATACTACATACATGAATACATTTTTCAGTACAGATGAATATAAAGAATTAACAAGTGAATATTGCCTGATTAACTATGTTTAGGATTAGATGACAACTGTGTAAATCTGATTTCTTGCTTTGTTTTCACGTCAATAACTTGTCCTTACCTATAGGTGGAGGTATTGTAGGTGCTGGGAGAGGAGCAGGAATTGGACCTCTCTCCTCTGAAGCAGCGGTGAGTCGGAGGGGGAACGGCTGTCCCCTCGGGTTGTGGGGTGCGGCAGCGGAAGCTGACATACTCTCCTCCCTCCCCACCCTCACTGGCACCTCGCGCTTGAGAACGCACCCCTACCCTCACCTCCAGCAGGCAAGAGTCCTCTGATGGTGAACTGTCATCTGGAATATCCACAATCTCAGACATCAACAGAGAGCCACTATCCATCGACACTGAGAAAGAAAAACAGAAGGTACACACAGAAAACACATTACAGAGACAGAGCAGACATTAGGCTGAGCAGCAGCAGTAATGAGAGACACACCTTCACCACTGAAAGCTGTTGAGGTTCCTCTCTCAGCAGACAGCTCGCCAACATGAGTGTCAAACACTGTTGCCTGCACACAGAGAACGTCATACAACGTCACACGTTATACGTCATACGCTCTCACACAAGTTTGAGAGAACCATTCTCAATAACATAAAACCAGTTTGGTTATAGATGAACAGTTGTATGGGAATGTTTGGACACCCTTGGTCAAATTACACATTTGGTTGATTTTCTGAGTGAAAAGAATTGAACACCGAACAAATTGAACTCCACTAAACAAACTTAAATATGACACTTCTCTGCAAATTTTAATGCACAACTGTTCTTTATTTAACTGAACATACTGGCAAAAAAGGTGGCATGCACAAAAATCTGGACACACTTTTAGTTGCTTCATTGTGTTATTTTTCAGAACTGTTTTAACCCATTAAACCCTAACAAAAGTCAGGCGTAGACAATTACAGACTGTATTACGTGACCTTTCAAACTTCTCGAGACATTGTGCTTACACTCAAATCTGCTGACGGAGTAACTAAAACTAAAGATGACTGACTCAATAAAAAAGCTATAAAAAGATATCTAAGCAATTCCTACTTACAGGTTTCTCTGCCCAAAATGTTGTTTATAGTATGCAAAGCAAGTATGCAAAGCAAAACCCCCCCATCAATGTTAATGACCTACAGGAAGATTTAGCTGTCACAAGAATAGTAATGCAGTGGCCCACTTTACACTACGATGGAAACCTTAACTGTGATCTCGTCACAAAAGTCAATGTCTGAAGTTTGCAAAACATAGATAAACCATAGGCATTTTGAGCTAAAGTGCTGTGGTCTAGTGAAATACAAACTGGACTTTAAGACCTCAATCACCAAAGGTATGATGGGTGAAAAAAAGGAGAAACATTTCAAGAAAATAACACCTTTCCAACTGTTAAGCATGAAGTCAGATCTATTGCATTCTGGGGTTGTGTGAGAAATGTCATGAGAAGACATTATCATATCTGCCTGCGTCACTGAGCAAATTCAACCAGCACAACTCAACAGCCGCAATTTTGTCTACTCTAGATACAATAAATGTGATATCAGTGTAGTGCATTACATCATCTTACATCACCCTTCAGCTAAGTTCATGTGAAAATCTTACTGCCATATGAATGAATAAATGAGATTATATAATTCAGGACTGTTACTGTGGTAACATGGTTAACCATCACTATGTGCAGGCCTATTCCCTTGCAAACTTACCTGGCTGGGAGCCCTTTGCCCCATCACTGCCTCATATGGAGGAGGACAGTCTGTAGGATACAGAGGGACTGGACTCTCCATCGATCCATTATATGTGATACTATAAACACACGTACACACAAATCAAACAAGCAAATGCATTTGCATTTAGTCTAAACAGGGGCTTAGGTTAGAGCTGATCTAATCCAATATTTAAAATATATATTTTTTAAATTAAATACTTAGCTTTAAAATTAGTTCCAGCACTTCACTTAAGATGAGCATCTTAAAATACATTATTATGTCCAAACTACTCAATCACTCTTTTAACTCCTCAGAAAAAATATATATGTATTATTATATGACAGATTTATTACAGGAGGATTGGATAACATTCGTTCTTTTTTCATTATCCAATCTAGAATTTTCTGCTGATATGAACCTGACCATCCCTATTAAGAAAGGAACTGAAAACCTTGTCAGTGAAAGCTCGCATATACCTTATGTGTTTGGAAGCTCACTAGGCTTGAATTACGTATGTGAAACATTTTAATAAGCCTTTTGATCAGAAATATTTGAAAATGAAGCATCTGTAAGATCTATTCTTTCAGAGGGAAGAATCTGTGGTTATTCATTACAGAGTTTGTCTGTCTAATGTCTAATGACTATAGATTGCAGAAAAGCAAAAGTAGCTGGGACTACCACCTCCACCCCCCTTGCTGCCGAGTGCTTTAATAATAAGCATCGGCTGAAGGCAATCTGATTCAAAATTTGTGTTTTCATTAACAAAGCCAACCAATTTAGATCTGTTTTTGCCCTACCACTTTATACTCTGTCTAATACTGATTATAACACTTTCGTTTTTAACCAGTTGTGACTTGTTACAGGAGTGCATTTTTTATATGCTTCCAATAGCATGCTGCTTGCCAAGTGGCAGGATTTAGGCTTGGAACTGTAGTAGCCCCTCGTTCACATTTATCATATCAATGTTTTCACCAAAGATTGCTTGCTTATACACAAACAAAACACTGGCACTGCAGATATTACAAGTTTCACTCTTAAAACTACCATTTATCTTCAGAAAATATGAAAGTTGTGAATAATGTCTATTTATGTCACCTCTACAAAAGTGGTGTAAGCATAGCACAACAATGTAAGAAAGAAGCAGAAGTAGATTGGGTTTAACAGAGCCAATTAAAGTATGCTGGGATCAGACTCATCACTATTTTGACAATATAGTGTCAAATAGTGACAATAGTGGTTCTCACCTCTGAGCATCAGTTTCAGAACTGCAGGTGTATTCGGGGGGGTAGTAGGGAGGCGGAGGGATGGGAGGGACAAACTCTTCAAAGTCCATCATGTTAGTGAGAAAGGCGTCCTGAGGAGTGGTGCATTCTGGGTTAACTGAGCGAGTGCGGTGAGGAGCCAACTACAAAGAGACAGAGGGAAAGATTTCTACACACAACAGTAATAAGTTTTGAGGAAATTGATGTTTTCTTTGTAAACACTGTCGAGTTTTGAGGGGGTCAGGGCATTGACTTTCCGTGCGCACATGACTAACACTCACCAGATGGAGAAGATCCAGTGAGAAAATATGGATGCTGCAGGTAACAGTTGACAGAGTGCAAATGATGGTGGATAGTATACTGAGCCCACAGGCACTAAACAGCAGGTCCTATACATACACATACCAAGAATCAGGATAAACTCAAGGTACAAATAAATTTACATACATAGAGATACAATGAGAACATTAACAGGGGATTTGTACGCAATGTCCCAACACACTGTACCAGTGTTTCCCAGTCTGGTTCCTAAAATCTCCCATTACTGCACGTAGCTTTTTCCCGGCCCATAAGCCCTGAATCATCAACTGATTAATAAACTCTTTGTGAGTTGAAAACAGATGTTTTAGAGCAGATGAAAAAACTGGAAGAAGACAAAAGAAGATAATTAGTGAAGACTATTCGCAGAAAATGAAAACGACTACCTTAAGCTGGTGCCGTACAGAATGGCAGTCCGCATGCAGGTACAGCACTAAAGTTTCATCATCTAACAAAGAACATGTCTGCTTTGGGTCACAACACAAACACAGACCATTCTCCACCTGTAGCAGAGAAGAGGAAAGGAAAAGAGAGGAGAGGAGAGGACAACAGAGGAAAGAAGATAAGAAAGATGAAAATGAGAACAGAGAAGAG
Organism: Pygocentrus nattereri; assembly: GCF_015220715.1. Lineage (NCBI taxonomy): Eukaryota > Metazoa > Chordata > Actinopteri > Characiformes > Serrasalmidae > Pygocentrus > Pygocentrus nattereri. The sequence continues at coordinate 42,943,871 of NC_051213.1, read as the reverse complement.
AGTGGAAAAAAGAGATGAGAGGGAAAGAAGGAGAGGAGAAAGAAGGTGAAAAGGTAGAGATGATGGGAGAGGAGAGGAGAAAGGAATGGAGAGGACAGGAGAGGGCAAGAGAAAGGAAGAGGGAGAAAGAGAGGAGCAAAAAGGAGAAGTGAGGAGCAAGATGGAGAGAAAAGAAAAGCACGGATGAAAAAACCAGGAGATGATAATAGAGGATGGAAATTAGAGGACAAAAAAGAGGTAGAAAGGAGCAGATGAGCGAAGACAGAAGGACAGAGGAAACATGAGTACGTGATGACAGAAAAATGAAGAAGAGAAGAGAAAAAGGGGAAGAGAGGAGAAAGAGAGACAATAGGATACATGAGTAAATGAGAGAAAAGGACAAAAAGGAGAAAAAAGAGAAGGGAGCAGGGGAGAGGAGATGTGAGGAGGACAAAAGAAACATGGGAACATGAGAGAAAAGGAAAGAAAAAGGAGAAGAAAAGAGATGAGCAGATGAGAGGAGAGGAGAAAAAAGAAATAAAAAAATGACAACAGAAAAGGAGAGGAGAAAGGAGATGACAGGAGGGCAGAAGGAAAAGTAGGAGAAGAGAAGAAGTATAGGGCAGAGGCAGGAAGAGTAAGGAGTAGATTAGAGGACAAAAGAGGAGAGAAAAGGAGAAAAAGAAGAGAAGAAGTTAGAAGAACAGAAAAAAAACAGGAACATGATGTCAGGAAAATGCAAAGAGCAAGGAGAAGAAGAAAAAGGGGCAGATATGAGGAGAAAAAAGAGATGAAATGAGGAAAAATGACCACAGAAAAGGACAGAGCAGATGTGAAGAGAAGCTCAAAGTAAAAAATCAAAAAAGAGATTTTCGTAATATCTCTATGGTTTCGTATACCACCATGAGATCAGATGGGAAGACAAAGGAGACTTCTGCTTGAGTCTCCTGCTGCTCAGATCTTTCACATAAGGCCAGTAATCTCATGTATTTCTTTTCTTTTAGTAGAGATCTCAATAAAACCACACATTGTGCTCAGGTTTGTCTGCAACTGAACAAAATTTGAACTCAACCACTTCTCATCCAAGACTATGTTCACACTATGTCTCGTGAGCGTGTTAAAGGCTGCCCTTGTTGACGCTTCATAATCATAATTTTAGCCTCCAAATGCATGAAAGGTCAGTCCTTGAGCAATATAATTTTCCTCTGGGAAAGTACAAGAGGAAAGAGGAGAAGAAAAGACGAGAGGTTACCTGGCAGGTGAGGTAAGATTTGACCATCTGGGCGTTCTGACAGGACAGCATGGAGCCAGCCAGACTGAGAATCACACACACCGCAGACAGCAGCATGAAGAGCGATACCTGCACAGAACACACCTTCATCTCACTCGACATAAACTCACACTGCACACATGACTGTTCTTTACATAAGGTAGGCAGACATACCACCAGAGTGAAGGGTCTCCTCCACGACACCACTCCTACTATTCCTGAGGCCACAACCTGCAAAACAGAACACACAGTCAAACGCATACAGGCCAGAGTTGCTTGATCCGAAGCTCAGCATTTCAAGCATTGATTGTTTTTGTAACATCACAAAAACCCACACATTTATATCCAGCTGCCTATTCAGCCTACAGCAGTTTAGCCTCACCCATTCACACTGTTTCAGCCCAGTCGGCTTCTTAAACAGGACAATCTTCCGGAAACACACTTTTACAAAATTGAATGCAAATTTAAAGTTTCAGTATTTGCTGAATTTAACTTTTTGGAAATAACCAAAACATAAAATGTGGCACGTGTGAAGGTCCTTTCTCTATTTTTTTTAAAGCAAGTGAATGGAAATTAGGCACTAAATTTGGCAGAAAATGTCATATTTAAGTCCCAATCCTGGTCCTGGGGCTCTACCACCCTGCAACCCTAATCTAACACCTAATCCAGGTAATGCAGAGCCAGGTGTGTTGGGTTTGAACTCTCCAGTGTAGATCTCCAGGTCCAGGATTGGGACAAGTTAACTCATTTTCACGTAACCACTTCAAATCTCAGGCTTGGCTCCCGAGTGACGCAACCGTCTAAGTGTTGGCCTTGCCATCAGGAGATCGTGAGTTCGATCCCTGGTGATGCTACAGCCATCCGTAGCCTGGAGTCCAAGAGAGCACAACTGGCCTCACGCTCTCTGGGTGGGTAAGATGGCACCCTCTTCTCCCCCCATCACTGTATGCAATGCTAGTCAGCACAGGCGTCTGTTGGCTGATGTAACAGACCTGGTGGTTGGCGCTTTCCTCCGAGCGTGTCCGAGCAGCAGTTTGAAAATATGTGGTAGCTGGCATCATAGGTCTTGGAGGAAACCTGTGTTAGCCTTCACTCTCCTAGCGTTGGTAGTATCGTGTGACTAGGGGAGTCTTAACTGGTGGGTGGAATTGGAGACGATTAATCTGGGGAGAAAATTTCAATAGCCATGGGACTTCAATGCAAACTAGCTATTATAGTTAGCTTATTAAAAGTAATAAAACTTTAAAGTGTAAAAAAAAATCAACAAAACGTCATCTAATCGGGGGTGCCCAAACCTTTGCATAAATCTATATATCAGTCTTAGAGGTACAGCAACAAAAACAACTTGGAAAATAATCACGTAAAATGAGTTATGGCAGTATTTGGTAGGTAAACCATGCAAATGTCAAAAGTAAAAGAAAATACATATGACATGGGCTTTTTAAGTTTCAACGTCATCGTTTGTTGAATACATTTGTTTTTATCTATATGACCACTCAATCTAAATGCAGTTCCTGTGATGTCCAACCTGCCCCTCTTAAGCCAACCTGCCCCCTTTTCAGCAAGTTTTGGAGCTTAAGATGTAAAATATGTTATTAAATATTATTTAGTTTGTTCCAGCCAAGAAAAGCTGATTGGTTGAGAAGCGTTCTAACCGTGCTATTATGTCGCCATAACATCACAGGTTTTTCACAAGCACTGTATCACTCAGCAGAGACACTGTTGCTAAGCAACGACTTTGATAGGAGATTGATAGCTCAAGCTATTTGAACGTTTTTACGTCTTTGCACACAAACAGAAAACGAACACTTTTAAGATCACACTTAACTGACAGCCAATTTGGTCCGATTCTGGAGATGAGACTACACTAATTTCCCAAACTGTCAGTTGGTCTGTTGGAGCTGAGGAATGAGCTGCCAGCTGTGCAGCGAGTGGGCGGAGCTCGCTACTCTGATGTAGCAACAAGCTGCTTGTTAATGAACTATAATTTAGTGTAAGGAATTACTGACATTAAAACATATTAAACGCCACGTTCACGGCCCAATTGATTAGTTTCTTACTTTATTTATTTAACTGTATAAAAGTAGTAGAACACTCGAGATTGTGTGTTATCGCTATAACATCAAGGCTGTGATGATCTACAGTGACCAAATCACAGCCGTGATGTTACTTCGCAATAACACACTCCATCTTGGGTTCTATTGCTTAAGTACCATCTACACCTCCTTCACATGCACACACATGCGTTTCCTATATTTTACTGTTCAGTCTAAACAGCAAACTTTGAAAGAATCCCATAGGTGCCATATCTATATAACTAGGTTTAGCATATCAGAACTGTGAGGCATTTGGTTGTAATGTGAGAGGTAAGTCCAGCCTCCTAAACACTAATGGACACAGGCGGTTCTAGTTTCTCCACTGCTTAGGGCTACATGTAGCTCAGCTGTTTGATGCTACAGCTCAGAAAGCTGATGGTAATCTGGTCTGATTTAGAAACACTTTACTCTTAAATGGGCCCATTTCCTACATTTTTTCCTGTTTTTATTTTTTCCTTGAAACCTACTTATAATGTTTTTGTGGGTTTACAAGCCAAAAACAACAGGATGACCATTTTCTAACTTCTTGATATTATTACAGTGCCTTTAAGACTATCTAAATCACTTATGCTCTGACTGAGGCTGCCCTGCATTGTGCCTTATTCAAAACACAGTCTAGGCTGAACCACACATTAACTGTAACACAAATGGGCGGAGCAAAACTGCTGTAGGCTGAACAGGCGGATACGTCGAAAAAGCTGAAATCAAACTTTACCTTGTTTACTTTGATAGGTCATATGAGAGGATGAATACTGCTGATGATATAAAAGACTCATTTCTTATCCTGCATTCTTCTATCAAAATATAACGACAATTTCTAGTTTTTCATTGCATCGTTATGCACCAGAAACCAGAAAGGAAAAATAATTTAACCAGTAATATCCAGGTTCACGTCCACTACCTATTATCAAGCGAAAGTGCTCTGCTAGCTCTGACACCCTCCCTGATAACAGAAGCCAAATGTGTCTTGATTTCCAATTTACATTGAAATGGTTTGTTTTCTAGGTTATTTTCCATAAACAGACAGAGAAACTTTAACCGTGTAAAATAAACATACTTTATAAAGTTTTTTTTTACTACAAATGAGGAAACTCTTTACAGGATACAAATAGGATAGGAAAGTTATTACATAACATGGTTATGAATATGATGCCTGACACATTGTTTTGTGATAATGTTTTGGTTTAAACTGCATTTTAATCCATTTATTTTAATCCATTCAGAGAGGAGGGGCACATGCAGAACGCATTAAGGCAAAATAGGCCCCAAAGAACTTTATTAAACACATTAAACACTATTTTACCATCATCAACATTACATATAGAAACTTGGAAGACAGCTGTAGGTTCACTGATGGTTTTGGATAGCAAATAAATTGGCTACATTGGTGCTGTAGATAAACTGACCCCTGGTTCCATTCACCACCACTGTAAAGAAAATCAGAGAACGTTCTCTACACTGAACCATTCCACACCAAACCACTCTGAATGACTCTACTTTACATCTCAAGGACTGAATTATTTGGAAATTTTGGAAACTTGGCGGAAATACCCTTTAAACTATTTCGATGTCTGGCTAATATCACTATAGTTTGTTCTCTCAGGACAGCAAATTTCATATTAAAATACTCTAAATTACTTTATTTACGTCAGTCTTTTTGAGAGAGAGAGAGGGCGAGAGAGAGAGAGAGAGGCGAAAAAAAGAGAGAGAAAGAAAGAAAGAGAGAGAGGAGAGAAAGAAAGAGAGAGAGAAAGAGAAACAGAAAGAGAGAGAGAGAGAAAGAGAGAGAGAGGAAAGAGACAGAAAGAGAGAGTGAGAGAGTGAGAGAGAAAGAGAGAGAGAGAAAGAGAGAGAGAGAAACAGAGAGAGAGAGAGGAAAGAGACAGAGAAAGAGAGAGTGAGAGAGAGAGAGAGAGAGAGAGAGAGAGAGAGAGAGAAAGAGAGAGAGAAAGAGAGAGAGAAACAGAAAGAGAGAGAGAGGGAGAGAGAGAGAGAGAGAGAGAGAGAGAGAGAAACAGAAAGAGAGAGAGAGAGAGAGAGAGAGAGAGAGAGAGAGAGAGAGAGAGAGAGAGAGATGAAAAGGTAACTAAAGTGGGCGGGGCCGAGTTAACGGTTTTAGAGTGAGGTGTGCCGAGTTTTGTTTAGGTCGCTCAGTATTTTTCCGAGAGACCGCGAGAGAAGAAACAGCCTAAAAAGAAACTTACGATAAACCCGGTCCAGAACGGACAGGCCTGTCTGACTCGAGGCGAGGAGGTGAACGCCTGGCTCATGAAGCTGAACACGAGGACCATTCCGCCGAGCGCGAGGTGACACAGGCCGAGGTAGAGCAGCACGCGCGCGCTCGACCTCCCGGAGAGCCCGCGGCGACTACCGGAGAAACCCCGGGAGCCGGACACCGACATGACGCTGCTGGAGTCCGACGGGGAGGGCATTTTGTGCTGGCTCTGTTTCGACTTCTTTTGCTGAGGACACAAAAAAGTGAGTCAGCTTTTCTTTTTTTCTGTTACATCCTGCGTAAACTTTGTCAGATATTCTGTTGACGCTACTCACGAGTCAACGCCGAGTGCTGAATGAACTGACAGCTACTTGGACGCGAAGCTGATGGAAACGCCGCTGTTTACACCTGGGGCAAAAGAATGCTAATGCTAATCCCTCAGAGCATAAACCTCCCCCGTCTTAGTTGTTTTCTGTTCTTCCGTCGGTCCAGAGCTGTAACTGCACCTCTCCGTGTTTCGGTCCGTCTCCCGCCGGCCGGAGCCGTTCCTCCCTCCCCATCACTGAGCCACTGCAGTAGCCGGAGCTGCAGCGCCCCCTCCCCCTCCGGGCCTTTCGGCTACTCCAGTGTGGAGGAGCAGGGAGGCGGCCAAGCCTGGCGGCTCTGCCCCGCTCCCGGGGACAGCGTGACGAACCGCGTGTCTTCTCGGTGCTACGAGACGCGCTGCTTGTCCTCTTCGTGACGTGAAGACAACTCATAAATTAAATACACAATTAAAAAGACACAAGAAAAGACAAAAAAACGTCCCCAAGTGTGGAAAAAACAAACCAGCGCTTTCGCTCCGGCTAGCGCAGCTGCTAACGTTAACCGCCCGTTATTTTTTAAAATGACAGTCGCGCCGTTTAAAACACTGATAACGGCGGTTTCTGAGCGGCTCCTCGGCGCGTTGCTGTTTACCGGTTTTCTTTTTTTTTCCAGGAGTTTTTTTTTTTCTTCTTTTCTTTCCAGTTCTCTTCTCGGCGGGCGCCCCCTCCCCCTCCTCTCCTCCCCGCAGTCACGCGGACTGCCGTGCCGTCCCGTCCCGTTAACGTGAGCATCCGATGTGCGCGCTTGCTAGCTACGTCATTGCCGAACGTGAGCGCGCGCTCCCGTTACTCACACGCGCTGTCATTCTTCCTCTCAGCGCCCCTCCTCCTCCTCCTCCTCCTCCTGATCCTCCGCCTTGTCGTTAACGGTCTCTAACGGCGCTGCCTGCACAAACTACCTGCACTGTAAATAAACCGGCCTGTACGCTGGTACAGCTCGCGCGCTCGATGCGGCACCGCGGATGCTGCACAAGGGAGCGTTGCTTAGCGACGCACGGCCCCGCCGCCGTCGTCAGGCAAGCGCCAGCGCGCTGGTACTGCGCATGCGCGACAGAGCTCACTCTCTCTCAGACCTGCCTACCTGCGCTTGTTCTTGGCGTGTATTGCTGGTAAATATTTAAGCTTAGAAGCAGACCAGCCTAGGACTGTAAACAATTGCTACTTCATTGAATATTAATAATTAAACTCGAGTTGGAGTTTAAAAAAAGCAGTGTTGGAAAAACTCCTCAAGTTATGAGTTCCTATAGAGCTGTAGTGGAGCTTCCAAATCCTTCATCCATCAGCATAGAAACTGAAGTTTGCTGGGTGTTTCTTCTCTGCTCTGCTCTTGGGGTGCTCTTGATCTAAGGGCCCCTTCTTAAGTCCTTCTGCTAGTTGAACATGTACGCTAATGCACATTGCAATGTATGTGATATACGCATTGCCTATGTACTAGACCATCATCCTCTTAGATTAGGACCCCTTCTACTTTCCTAGTTTATAATTAGTTGCACATATGTTAATGTATTGCAAATCTACGTAATAAAATACCGTACAAAAGTCAGAGGCCCTTCACTGATTTCCACTCAGAATGGCCATTAAGTACAACATATTCTTTTTTTCAGGAGATGTTTCTAAAACGATTACATAGAAGATAATCATACTGCATAAGAAAGAGGATAGTCAATGGAAAGTGAGCGAAAAAATCGTGACTTTTCAGTAGGAGTTTTTAAAAAAATGTACTAAAAGGTGTAGAAAAAACGAGACCACTTACAGCCACCTGCAAGGCTGGGTAGACCACTGAAACTGTTCCCATCAGATAAACAGAACTGAAAGCTTTCATCTTTGAGAAAATCAAGCTCCACTGTTGCTTCAGATCTGAAAGAAAATCCACAAATGTTTCCGTCCATCTTTCCACTGTATGAAGACAGCTCAAAGCTATGGGTCTGAAACCATGTATAGCTGATACTGTAACCTTTTTATATCGATATCAGTACAATTACCGCAGTTTCAGTTCCAACTCCTTAACAGTTTTTTGATACCTCCTTTTTGATTACAAACCTAAAGTGGGTGTGGCTTAAGCCAGAAGTCAGAGTGTGGTGCCAGAAGTCTGTTCACTGATCGCAAAGGACTGCAGACTAATCAAGAAGCATTGATGTTAAAACATGCATTAAAAATGTAAGTTAGACAGCCAATCAGCAGTCAAGATTCTGAAACAGTTGGTTCACGGATGCTAAGCCCAACAAGTTAGGTACTGAAATGTGGTACTGAATAAGTCAGTACCATAAGCGTACTGAATTTCCATACCAGGCCTAGTCAAGACGCCACTACTGAGTAACTTAAATTCGTGAATCAACAAAAAGCTGCTGGTGTTCTCAGAGCGATGTACTGAGTCACAGAGTCCAGAACTAAACATCACTGAATGTGTTCGGGATTACTTGGATTGTAACAAGCCCAAAATGTAGCAAACGTCTAAGACTGAATTTTGGAGGTTTGGAAAAACATTCCTGCAGATTTCCTGAAAAGACTGGAAGGTGTAACAAAGGTAAAGGGTAGACGCACTAAATGCTGGAAAAATGTGTTATATTTAAATGTTGAGACGTCTTTGTAATTTTCTGTTAAATATGTTTTTTCCTCATGCTCAAAAATAAATAACTTGTACTTAATGGCCATTTTAACTGATGAAGTGTTGTTCTGTTTTTTGCCCAGTACTGTGTATACGTATGTCTACAGTTCATGCATTTGGCTGTGCATAACACACATTGTACATCTTTTATATTTCTTGTAGATTATTCTAATGTATTTGCAGTGTTTTGTCTGTATATACAGTCACTAAGCACTTTATTAGGAACACTGGTTAGAGCATCACTTGGCTCTTAAAAAAGCTTCAGACTCCACAATGTGTGTTCGCTTCCATCTGAACCTTTTTACTCCCTGTGGTTTGGAATCCCCTTAATATGCTACAAGGGCAACTGGAATGCACCTCGAGTCTAACTATTTAGTTTTGGTGAGCCTGTGCTCACTGCAATTTCAGCTTTCTGTTCTTGGCTGGCAGAAGTGGAACCTGATGTGATATTCAGCTGCTGTAGCCCATCCACCACAGAAAGGTTATGTGAGTTAACGTAGCCTTTGTGTCAGCTTGCACCAGTTTGGCCATTCCCTGTTGACCTCTCTCATTAACAAGGCATTTCTTTTTGCAGACCTGCCATTCACTGAATGCTTTTCTTTATTGCCCCATTCTGAGAAAACTAGATACTACTAAAATGCCAAGAGATCAGCAGTTATAGAAATACTTAAATATTCTGAAGTCTGACAGTTAATGTAAACATCATGCACACACCCTTACATGTTTTCTAGGGGTGTAGCGTTTCCAAAAATTCGGAATAATTCTATTCAATACAATATTATATAATATAGCTTGTGTACACTTACAAGGACTGTGCTTTTCCTGCCTGCTCACAATGTTAAGGTAGAGAGGAAGCGATACTTTCAGCGGGAGGGTCTGTTCTTATTGTAGGCTTGCTTAATTTTTTATTATACTTACTGCAATATAATTGGTAAATGTAGCAGTTTATTTGTGCCAGTGTATTGTTTGAGAACTCTGTATTTAAAAAATATGATGTTATACTGTTACACTCCTAGTTTGTTCTATATTTTTACTGGAGTTTATGTTGATACTTGCACCACCACAAATACTTGGAACTGTTTTTGGAAAATAAAGTTTCTGATTCTAAAAATGAAGGATTTGAAACACAAAAGAACAATAAGGAACTAAATATGAAGGACTAAAATGTAAATTGGCAGAACCCTTTCCGGTCCAGATTCAGGCATTATAATTTGAAACACGGATCTGAGGAAGTGCAACTAGTTACTATCTACTTCTTGTCTCTGTATACAGTGATTCATACAGCCTAACGCTGACACAGAGCAGGCCTGTTTCACAGAGGCTCAAGGGTATAATTTGGAGAGATCTAACCACATGCTGACAAAAATAAGATCTGTCAAACTTTGCTCATTTGCTGGTTTATTCAAAGCAGCTTAAAATACATACAGGTTCTGACAGAATGTTTCATATCGTCACTGTCCAATGCAAAACATGCATCTCCATTTTTTCCCCACTTGTCTGTATCATTTGAGCTCAGCAGCTGTCCACACATTGTGTGAAGATTCCATGATGATTGGACAAATAGAAATGCTCCAAAATTGCTTGGAATAAAATCTCTTTCCATCAACTTACATTGAAAGTAAAGAATGTTTTTGCCCTCTCCTGTAAAGTTGCTATTTTGGAGATGCTTGTTTTTCTTCGGACAGAGGCGATATGCTTTCCGACAGGACAGACAGAAAGAGGAGATTCCGATGATGGACAGCAGAGAGTGGTGTGCGAGAGAAGAGGGGGAGACTTGCTTACATTACTTAAAAATAAAAAGGTACAGTTCTTTCTCCCAGAGGCACTTTGGCACTGCTTGATAAACATCCTCATAAACTTTCTATAAGATGATATTCCCATTCTGTATCCAATATTTTCATATCTAATTCCGCACATTCAACACCAAACTTTCCTCACCATCTAATCACCTACCAAGACAGTCCTATTCTTTGTCACCTGTCATCTCTGTCAAATAAGTGTTCTATGAAAATGGCCAATTTTCGTCAAGGAGAATAACCGAAATCAATGATTGACCCAAATCCCTAAACAGTGAATGCCATGCGTGTATACTGGCAACTGCATTTTAACTGAAAGGCTGCAGTTTTTAAAAAAAAGCGTATTGTGTATACTGCCACATGAACTCCAGCTGAAATATAAAAATGTGATGTGTAAACATTTCCTGACTAGCGTTCCACTTAAACCCAACTAAGGAATGTCATACAAAATTTTAAAGTAAAAACTTACTATTTTTTGAAGAGTTCTGTTTTTTACAGATAGTTATTGTATCTTTTGGCATATTAGTCATTTCAGGTATTTTGGCCACTTTCTCACATGTCCTGTGCTTACGTTTTAAATTCCTTTGTGTGTAATACTGCTGTGTCGTACGAGTGTGTGTATGTGTGTGCACGCTAGGTCAGGAGAGTCTCCAGCTGGTGAAGTATCTAAAGCAGAAGACACTTGGAGGCCTTTTTCTCTGTGGTTGGGGTGGTAAGTCTGACCTCACGGCCTGTTGGGCCCTGTAAGAATGAGAATGCATAAACAGGTATTTTTAAAAATGGTCTGTATAATCCAGTCACTGGGTTGTAGTCATTCAAAGTCATTCAGATTTATGCAAATATCACAACTACAGAGAACACAATGCAGACACAGCCCATAGCAGCCTGAATGCGTCTTCTGAGTTTACATATGTGATGTTGATAATGATAAAATAGTAAATATGAAAAAATAAGTTCATTCCTTTTGCCTTACAACCATGACGTTTTTAAAAGTACATTTTGAAAAAATATTGCAAAATTATTGTGCAACGATGTCTTGGACATCTGGCAGCACATACATAACCTATGTGATAACTTTGTGTGAGGTATCTTTTACAGGCATCACACAAAGGAGCATTTCACATCAAACTGCTCTGAGTGACTTTGTTTACATCACTTTTATTTGCAAAAGACTATTGATTATTAATACTGTATGCATCAATTCCTTTAGTATTCTATCTCTGATTTAACTTTGACTTGGAAACTTAAACATTTTGGATCATTTTGGTGAGGTTGAACGATTTAGATTTATCATGGGTTTCATTTTTGATCATGATTTTAAAAATGCTGTTCCATGTTTGCACGTCACTACCGAAATCAAGTTTTAGTCTATAGGCGGAGCTTTATTTTAACCATGCCCCTGCATTTTAGAGCAGCAAGTGAGCCTGCATCCTTGTGTTAAGCAGTTAGATCCCGTTTTGATTTAAAGGTGTCCCAAAGTCTGAAAATCAGTGTGGAACTTTTACTGCAATTATGTAAACTTTGTGCGTTTTAGTAAAAACAGTAAATTTTTCTGTGCATACAACTGCTCAAAGCTGTGTTTGCTAGTCATGTACCGGAGAGCGTTTTTGAGTTGTGCTCAAAATTAGCTACCATTTAGCTAAATTAGCTAACAGTAGTGTTATAATTGCTTTGGTAGTAACTAAACCAAATATTGAATCATTGGTTTCAATACATTAAGCATAATAAAGTCACAGGGTTGCTTGTCAATTCAAAGTACAGAATGAGTTTAGAACTCTGCCTTTGAACTAATTCCGTGGAATCCATATAACAATATTCCATTTTCTTTTTTTACCTTTATTTATGTGCTGACTGTTACATCGCTTTAATGAATAATGATTTAATAATGGATAAATAATAATAATAAAAAAAGGTAAATTCCCTTTTAAATGTATTTCAGTTTGTGCCATGTCCCTTTTCATAGTTCTGAATAAAATCAAGACAATGTTGACACAGAACGTAGTCTGGGTTTACACATGTGGTCAGCAAAACCTCTTTATATACACACACAGGAAACTCACCGGCTTCTTGCTTGATTTCAGCAAAATGTCACGAGCCAGAGCAGCAAAGGACTAGAGAGAGAGAGAGAGAAGAGAATAGTACTGTGGAATTGTGCATGAAAACACTAGTTCTTGAATTGTTTATACTGCGAATGCTGTGTATTGGTCTTTGAGGAGCCGTTTTAGGAGCAACTGTGTTCCAGTTAACTCTAAGGTTATCTCTTAAAGAGTAACTATACCCTCCTATTTTCAGCTCACTCCACCCCGGGCTCCATTTGAAAACTGCTCAAAAGTAGGAGGGGCACTGCAGTGATTTTGGGTTTGGACGTGGGGCTGGGAGGGCGAGCTGGGCTGCTGTGTTTTTATAGTTACCATTAGCTACCAGAAAATATGGAGAGTGACAATCAAACGGCACTTTTGCAACTGAGAGTCTTATGAGGTCGAGTTTGTCTACACAACTATCCTTATCTTTGATTAGGAAAGGTGTTTCTGATCAGGCAGTGCGTCTTAACAGTATAAGCCTTAACAGTATAAGTCAAAAGCCGGGAAATGCAGTGCTAGAAAATGATTAACAATGAGTAGCAGAGGCACCAAACAGTACAACATTCACTAAAACCGTGACAATTCACTTCTGATAATCTGTTCAGCAGGTCCTTATTTGATAAAATCCGAGTCCTGATTTCTTAAATGCACTGAATTCCGGATGAATGAAGTGGATTTCTTTGAACGCTGACTCATTTAGTTTCATTTAGTCTCATGGTCTCAGACTGCATCACTAGTCAGCGAGGGTTTGCTGCAGTGGCCCTAAATCCTTACGTTTTCCAAGCTGTTCATGGCACTTACTGGTGTTACTTCTGATTCAATTCCCCCTCGAATTCACATTCCCCTTCATATATCGAACCCTTGGGCGCCGCACTCACTGAAACAAAATCAACTGCAAACAACACTGGAACTACAGAAAGCGGGAAAAAAGTTTGAAAAGGTCAGTAACAGTGGCCATTTAACGTAAACCTTTCCTGCACCTATTCGCTTTCCGTAGTTCCAGTGTTGTTTGCCGTTGATGTCTGTTCAGTCTGTAGTTACTCTTTAATAGAATAGCTTGACTATATGGAGACCAGAAGCCACTGATTTGTGATTTTTGAGATAAACATCTCAAATGTATGTAGAATATTCTAATGTGTGTGCATGCACTTTCCTACCTCTTCAACATTGATGCTTGACTTTGCACTTGTTTCAAAGAATCTGATCCCATGGTCCTTTGCGAGCTTTCACAAAAAGAAGAGTTTGAGCACAGGATGTTAAAAACATGACGTCACTGTACGCCGTTTTTTAACAGCACATTGTGGATAACTTCACTGCACAGCCAAGTTTGACTCACCTTCTCACCCATCTCCTTTGACACCTTTCTCTTTGCTTCTATGTCACACTTGTTGCCCAGCAACATCCGGCTCACTCCAGCCGAGGCATTCTGCAAGAAGAGGGACAGAAAGACGTGCTTGGTTCCCCAGTACCTCAGAAGTGAGGTAGGTTCAAACAATCAGGTGCTATGTGTTCACACTGTCAGCCTTGAGTTCCTCTGCCATCCTAATGAGAAGCGAAACTACTCTCACAACAATAAAGCGTGATTGTATTTTACAGGTGGAATCTACAGTCACTGTGACACAACCAGTCAACTCTGGTATGTTTTCTGGCATTGCTGCAGATTTATTGTACCCCATAACAACATATTATCCTGTCTTACCTCTTTGATACTCTTCATCCAGTTTTGTATATTCTCAAAGGACTTCTCATCAGTGATGTCATACACAAGGATGATGCCCTGGAACAGATATTCTGATAAGGGTGTCTGTTTACTGTAAAGTTAAACCATATCTGTGTCTGAGTTTAGCATGTACAGGATGATGAACTAAAACAGCAGTCAACTACCAGGGCTAGAGGTTCCCCAGCCTGGGGCATGAAGCTCCCCTGGTGGATCCTGGATAAATTTGTTTCTGTGTTTTACAGACTATAATTTAGATGGCAATTTTTATATTGACAACATAATGATACTCTGTATATCCATTTAATGTTGCATATTATTATTATTATTATTATTATTATTATTATACCAATAATAGTTTAAATAAAGCAATAACATCCAACATTTGGTAAGATATAACACAAATCTGGTGTGGTTGTAACATGCATACAGACTCATCTCCAGCAAGCTAAGCTAACAATTTCTATAGCTAGCATGTAATGGTAATGCTAGCTAGTTAGAAACTGTAGTGTCAACTTTGGGTCTTTATGATGAAACTGCTCTCTCCACACACCCCCTCCTCTTCCCAAACTATAGATCAGCTGATCCTAACTGGACTTTAAATCCCAGGAATGCAGATGAATTTCCAGATTTAATTCAGCCATACAGTAAATGTGCCCAGATTAGATTTGGCCAAATCATTTGTTTAGGAGAGAAAATAAGGGGGGGGGTGGGTTTAATCCCACAAACGAAATTCCACCTCTGCATTTAACCCATCCGTGAAGTGAAACACCACATACACACTAGTGAATACACACACACTAGGGGGCAGTGAGCACACTTGCCCGGAGCGGTGGGCAGCCCTATCCACAGCGCCTGGGGAGCAGTTGGGGGTTAGGTGTCTTGCTCAAGGACACCTCAGTCATAGACTGTCAGCACTGGGGATTGAACCGGCAACCTTCCGGTCACAGGGCCAGTTCCCTAACCTCCAGCCCACGACTGCCCAACAAGTAACCCTACATTACAAAAATATACAGTTACATATGATATGATGCATGTATATAGTATTGGACGTAAATGTCCATTTGTGTAGCATATATATGCCTATGCAAAAAATGGCAAGCCCAAAATGGCAAAACATTAAGTTTTCAAAGGTGTTAACAACAAATCATTTGCCAGTAAATTTGCAAGAATTAAAATAATATATAATGATACGATAAGTTAGTATGGGAGAGCTTTTCTCTTTGGTTTCTTTAAATGTAGACATGTAAACATTGTAAACATGCAGTCTTTTTCAGAAAGATAAGTTAATATAGTTCCACTCAGCACTGACGGCTTCAAACAGTTAAAAACCACTGCCAAGTTAGTTCGGGCTTAGTGTGAGATCCATTCTCTAAAGGGTTTACATCTGGACCAGGCCAAAATTATCAATAAACGGCATTAGTATTTTGGGCTTGGACCGCTTTTTTGGTGTGGGAGTGTACAGATAAATGTATGTTTTTAAAGATTTGCAGTATTAAGAACATAAATGTGCCATGTTCACAAACATATTAACTGTACAGCTTATAAAAACTCCGGTTTGTCTTGATTTGCAAGAACATTATTTAAATAGTAGGCCTGGAAAGGTTTCACGCATGTGTGTTACCATAGCTCCTCTGTAGTAAGCAGTGGTGATGGTCTTAAACCTCTCCTGTCCTGCTGTGTCCCTGGGAAACAGAACAGTTGAAAAGTTATAAACATGGAGCTACTCAGAAAGCATTGCATCATAAGGAGTCATTTGGCCTACGTTTCAGCTCCTTCAGTGATTAGGTGTGACAAATAGACTCTGTACTTCCGTGTGACCGGCTCACAGGATACAGATGACTTTATGGAGGTTGGCTCCAGGCCTGCTAACGTCCTGACAGTCAACCCCCCACGCTCCTGCCTTTTGGTGCTATGCTGATGCATATCTTTGCCTTTCCAGCTCAAAAAAGAAGATATTAAGGAATCAAATTACAAAAACATGTAGAAATGCTTCCAGATGCATTCCACCATTGCTGTCCTGTGTACAGCTGATTAATTCAGAGCAGACTGGTAAAATCTGGCCCTGCAAAACCATCATAGCATGGAGTCCAAACCACCATAGCATGGAGTCTGTGTTGCTTCTGATAAAATGTCTTAGTGCTACTTTAATTTAGAGAATTTGCATTTTATAAATCTTTCTATGTGCCAAAGCTGCACATACACATTGCTACAGCAGTTCTTAGTACTGCTCTGAACCATAAACTCAGGCCAACTCTACCTATTACTGCTAAAGTACACCTGAAAGTAACCACAATCTTTTTTTTAATTAGTTCTTGGTTATATTAAACATGATTCATATTTAAAAGGCAAAATTCTTGTTTCTCTGTAATATGTTCATATGTAAATACAAAGCCTTTTCCCTGCATCTAAAACATCTTCATGTTTTCCCCCTTTCACCACCCTCACCTATCGCTAAGGAAACGCTCAGCTAATCAAAGGCGCCTCCCTGATACTGAGTTTTACTCAGAAATGTGTCATGGTACAGAAGGAAACTGTGTCTCACACTGACTAGTCAGCATTAGGATATAAGTGCACACTGAGATAAACAGGTTCACTTTACCAGACTTGCAGTTTGACTTTCTTCCCATCCACCTCGATGGTCTTCACTTTGAAGTCAATTCCTATTTGGAAAGGAGGAGAGCAGGAGAATGAGAGAGATGGAGAGGGCTTAGCAGGAAGGAAGGCTGTGCTGTGGATTAAAAGCAAAGTAGCAGAGCTTGGCAGAGCGTCTACAGCACAAGTAAAAATTAATTAGCAGGCCTACACCAAGAAGTGGGTTTGGATGCCTTTACTAGGATAGTACAGATGTTCTGACAAATTCAGTTTTCTACAAAGCCTCTAAAAGGAAGTGGTGCATTTTTGTTCAGCAACTTTTTTTGAACTATAACAGTTTAAATAAAGTAATAGCGTTCAGCGTTGTCATTGGTAGGATATGACAGCAAATCAGGAGCGGATGTAACTCCAAAACTCACATAAAAATGTTGCTTAATTCTACATGGTCGGTATAGTTGAGTGAGTAACACTTCTGCCTGCCATGTTTTAGACTGGGGTGTGAGCCCCGTTGTCCTTGGGCAAGACACCTAATGCTACATTTGCCTACCTGTTGCAAGTTGCTTTTGATTTGTTTAGTTACTATTAGGTGTGCACCAGACACTTTCAGGTGAGCGCCACATACTTAGTGCTTACCTGTATAAAAATGCTCATATTCTAAGTCGCTTTGGCTAAGGGTGTCTGCCAAATTCCATAAAGGTAATAACAACTGCTACAGCTTGCAATACGCTAAAAAAAAAAAAAAACACCATTTGTTGGGTCAATATTAGGTGTGCACCATATCTGGTGCTTAAAAATGCTCATATTCTAATTTGCTTTGGATAAGAATGTCTGCCAAGTTACATAAAGATAAGAGCGCCTGCTACAGTGTGAAATACACTTCTGAACAAAAAATACATCAATTGTTGAGTCACTATCAGGTGTGCACCACATACTATCATGCACTCTGCTGACATATTCAAGTGAGCAGATGATCATATATGGCACTTGCCTCACAGTATCTGATTTTCACCTTTAAAAGAACCCACCATATCCTTTTAGAGGCTCACTGGACTTAATTTACTCATCTTTTTTTCCAAGGATGCTTCCTGTGGGACGGGAAGCAAATGAGAAAGCACTAAAGAGGATAGGAAAGGAGGGGTCTTTGAAGATTTGACTGAATGCACTGAATGCCAGAGAGGGCAGCCACCATCTGATGCAGAGACAGAGAGATTACAATAGAGATAAGTGAGTTGGGGGTGGGGGAGCTGGAGCTGGGGAAAGTGAAGGGAAAAAATGAGAAGGGGATTTAATAAGAGGAGCAGAGGAGAACCAAAACAATAGCGAGGCAAGAATGATTCGCAGGCTGGAACGAAACAACTGGGGACTAGTGCTGACATGAAGAGTGAACTGGATAGGAGAGCAGCAGCACCACTAGACTTGTTTTACCAGATAAGATCTTGGGAGCCGCAACAAAACGCCGTGCAGGCAGTTTACAGGCTGAGGGGCAGAATCGCTGCTAGACTTACCAATAGTGGATATGTAGGTGGAGTTGAAATTATCCTCTGCGAAACGTATGATCAGGCACGTTTTGCCAACTCCACTGTCTCCAATAAGTAGTAACTTGAAGAGGAAGTCGTATTTCTTTGCCATAGTTCTTTTTGGCTGATGTTTTCTAGACTTCTGGGTCAAATTTCTCTTCTCCGCTCAGCACTTCAGCGCTTCAGCTCCCCAAACAGGCAGGCACTCAAAACTTTGCACGTCCGAAGCGGGTCGCTTTACCGTCCATTTAGGGCTGCTTTTCTGCCAGCGTCGGTTCCGATTCTCCTCGCTGCCCCGGTTCGTGAGAAGGAAGGAAAAAAACTTTGCGTGAACGAAAGAGGGGGGGAAAGACGGGACTGGGGGGTCAGCGCCTGTTCAGCGGGCTCCGTCTGCGAACCACTTTCTTTTAGTTTCTGCTGGGCTTCCTCGTCATCTCGGCAGCGAGTTACGCGAGTTTTTCTCCTCCTCCTTCTTCACTGAAGGGCATATTCATCCGTACGGCGAACGGTTTCTCCCAAAAACTTCCCCTCGAGTTCCCGAAGACTTACGTAGAGAGGGAGAGGCTGCAGCAGCCGCTCCATTAGAGGGAGTGGAAGGCTGAGACTGAGCAGTAAAAGAATGCACCGGTAGGGGGCGACATTTCACACCGAGTCTGCTGCCGCGTTAAAGGGCCCCTGTCCTACATTTGTGTTGTATTGTGCTTGTGTGGACAGGAGGCCACAGTAGCCTAAGCACATCCTCAAGTAGGGGACTTCCACCCATTTTCCAAAGTTTCTGGGTGATGTAGTGTTTGAGATGTCATTTGGAGTGGCTTGACGTGATTTCTTCACAGTTTTGCCGAGTGGAACCAGGAGTCACAACGTCTACAACACAAATATAGACATTTTATTCACAATCCAAACCCACCAGTTAACCCACACGTGTGTTCAGAGCTCCTAGTGTTGATGATGGTAAAATAATCACAAATATGAAAATAATACATTTTCTAAATATGAACCTCTGTGTCAGACATCAGAGAGTGTATATATAACAATTTTGTGTAGAACTTTTTGTGAGGGGGCTTTTAGAGGTGGATGTCTGGTTCCTATCACCCCAACTGTGAACAATTCTGAGACGGCAAGTTTCTCTAGACTGGAGGATTTTACACCAAACCACTCTGAATGATTTTGTTTAAATCTCAACCGTGTAGAATTTTTTTAAAAATTGGTGGAGTTCCCCTTTAATACTTGGGTAAAACAATGACTCAAGTATGAGTAATTTGAAGAATTCAAGTAATTTAAAGGACCTTTTAGTAAATCCAGCATCTATCAGTGTAGGGACTGAAATTTGTTGTGTTGTATTCTCTTCTTTGGATTCTTTTGGTCTAAAAAAATGTGCTAAAGCTCAAAAATGAGATGTTCTGACCAACAAAACGCAATGAAATTAAACACAAAATGAATCAGTAACTAAATTTGAATGGCTGGAATATATCTCTGGAAAGGTGGATTCCTCTACTCTTATATACTCGAGTAGAAGTAAAAGTATTATGATTTGCAAATACTAAAAAAGTAACTAAGTACAACCCACCTCTGGATGTGTGTGTTTATGTACCAACTCATTCTTACATGACTGTTTTCCAGTTTCTCTATACTCTGTGGGCTTATACAGGCTGTTTTTATTATTATTATTACTTTTATTATTATTACTTGGGAGAGTGGTGTATGTAAATGAGCTCTCTTCTGATTGGCTGCCTCAATTAAAACATTGTATGGGAATATAAACTATGGACTGGGAAGTGAACAGTATGTTTTGAAACTTTAACAACATTTACAAGCTACATCAAACTCATCAAGAAAAGAAAGGACAATTTGATTTTTCATGGTAAGGGCCCTTTAAAATCAGCTTAGTGCTACTGTGGTGGCAGAGAACAGAGAGGACGAATTCCAGAGGATAGCAAACCAAATTTGGTCAACTTCAGAGTAAAAATCACTGGATGTGAACAAAGTCTAGCTGGCCATCTAGTTGGCCATTCTTACATTGTTAAAATGCAGCTAGAAAAGCTGCCAGTTTATTAACACTTATACCAACTATTACAAAAGCTACTCATCAATGTTTTCGCTGGACATCTGGAGCTTTAATAAGCATGTAGAAAAGCAGATGTGGCTACATATTAATTTAATCCAACATGTGCATGTATCATCTATATCAATCTGTTCGCCTACATGGAATAAATAAATATATGCACATATATTTGTTCAGGTTACAAACGTGATGTTTTATGTGCATTTTAAAATATTTAAATATATGCCAATATATGCACACGCATGTAAATATATTGAAATATATGCAAGGACATATATTAAATATATGTAATAGCATTAATAATTATACATATATTTAAAAATACATATTATACATATTTTAATTTGGCCAAAAATAAGACACGAGTGCTTATTGTAAATTATTTGAATATACATTTTTATCGAATTTTCTGGGAGTTTAAATGATTATAAATGATTTATTCAAAACTTGTACGAAGGCATACTTTTAAAAAAGATACTTAAATATAAATTCAATAAAAATGTCAAATTAAAAGTCTCCATCGCTGTATTTCCGGGCCCTGCTGGGCAGCCCCGTGTATATGAGCGTCGTGTTTCCGGTTGGCTCTCTCTTTTCAAGTCTCCGCTCCAACATGCCTGTAAGTCCGACTGCAGCGGCGATGAACTGGGCCTCAAATAAGCTCCTGTAAAGCGCGCTCGCGCCGGATTATCCGCACATCTCGGCTTTAAACCCCCGAACTCGCGCTCGGCGTGTCTGCGACCGCGAAATGCCGCCGAATGTGGAAGTTAGGACGCTGAAACGCGAGGGCTGATAGCCAGGACGACAAGATGGCTGCGTTCGGCAGCGCTGTAAACACGGGCATGAAGCTGGGCTCCGCTTCTTACTCGGATTTCCCCCTTCCACCTTAAATGGCGCAGGTGCCGGAATGGAACTGCTGCAGTGTTTAAGGTAGAACGGGAAAATTCGAACACGATGTTGGCGAACAGGAAACCAACTTCGAGCTCGTAGGGCAGCGGTTAAAGGACAACTCCACCGAGTTTCTCTAATTCTGCACAGTTGAAGCGTTAAAACGTGAGCGGGGTGGTCTGTCGGGAAACTTCCAGAGAAACTTGCCGTAGTCTAATAGTTCGGTGGTGCTGATGGGAACCAGGTTCACCAAATGAGGTTAATAGTTGCATGAGATGGCTGTGATTCGCTGCCTGAGGTTTTAGAAATTGCGACGCTTCCAATGTTTGGGGTTTGAGTCTGGCCTGTGTTTCGTTGCGAGGCAGGCCTCAAAATTAGGCTCTAAATTCTCGGTCCAGTGTGAGGCCTTCAGGCAGCCAGCACAGTGCTCATTGTTAAGAGATCGCGGAACCGTGGGGGAGGGAATCGGTCGATAACGCCGCCTTTTGTTCAGTTAAATGACAGAAAATATACACGACTTTCTTTCCCAGTGCTCTCCGAATGCTAACCGTGGGTAAATGGGTAATATTTCTGATGTTTGACACTGGCCTGCCTGCACATGCAGTACAAGACGTTTGTTTTTCTCCTTTCCAACTCAGCTCGCAAAGGACTTGCTGCACCCTACTCCAGAGGAGGAGAAGAGAAGGCACAAGAAAAAGCGCCTTGTACAGAGCCCAAACTCTTACTTCATGGACGTCAAATGCCCAGGTATCTAAGGATTTGTGACTATTTGCGTTGAAGGTGTTGTGCAAGCACTTTGTCTAACAGTATAGTTCATGAAAGCAAAGTAACACTGGGGCAGGTCCCCAAGCTCTAATTCACAGCTGTTCTTGCTTCACTCATTTTTCCTCCCTCATTCCTCCAATAGACTCAGATTTTCAGCAGCAAGCGTTCACTTGGTGGTCTAACAACCACTCGGTAAACACCCCTCGTACCACCTAGCAACGGGGCGAAGCGGTGAAATTGCTGCGTTTTATTCTGGAAATGTTCCTTTCTGGTTCTTATTTAATATACTCTGGACTGAGGCTTTTTCAGCAGGTCTTGATTATGGCTGAATTATGAATG
The DNA here is from genome assembly GCF_015220715.1 of Pygocentrus nattereri. Classification (NCBI taxonomy): domain Eukaryota; kingdom Metazoa; phylum Chordata; class Actinopteri; order Characiformes; family Serrasalmidae; genus Pygocentrus; species Pygocentrus nattereri. Next base: position 42,921,584 of record NC_051213.1, on the reverse strand, counting down.
GCTTGCTGTTCTATATTGTGCACTGTAAAGACTTGAGAACATCACCGCACCAACACTGATTTTTCGAAACGGTGCTGTCATTCAGGTTTTAAACAGGATAAGTGTGTAACAAATGAGATATAGAAGCCAATGACAGTCTGCAAGCTTGAGAGTATTTTTCATTCTTTGTAAACAAAGGCATCAGGTCCTTTATGCTCAGTGAGGTAGAGTAGTTGGTACCTGTAGAACCAGGTCTTAAAAGGCTTAATCAAAACTTGGATTTAAGTTTGTGATTTATTTTTTTTAATCCCACAAACGGGGAAATTCTACCTCTACATTTAACCTGTCCGTAAAGTGAAACACTGCACACACGCACTAGGGGGCAGTGAGCACACTTGCCCGAAGCAGTGAGCAGCCCTATCCACAGCGCCTGGGGAGCAATTGGGGATTAGGTGTCTTGCTCAAGGACACCTCGGTCATGGGCCGTCAGCACTGGGGATCGAACCGGCAACCTTCTGCTTACAGGGCCAGTTCCCTAACTTCCAGCCCACAACTGCTCCCAAATGCTTTCATATCACTGACTGTCCATACTTTTCCTCCATGTTGAACATCTTTCAATCTCTTGTCTGCAGGCTGCTATAAGATCACTACAGTGTTCAGCCATGCTCAGACGGTGGTGTTGTGTGTGGGATGCTCCACAGTGTTGTGTCAGCCTACTGGTGGAAAAGCGCGTCTCACAGAAGGTAGGCCACTCCTACATTAACACTCGCAAAACATGCACACGTCCAAATGTATCCAGACACCTGCTGCTTTTCCTCAGTAATACCGAAGGCGTTGCTAGGGAATTGGTTGTTTGCAAAAAGACATCGCTGAGCCGTTTAATCATCTCTCCTCCGCAGTTAAACGAAGTAAAATCAGCTCTGTTGAACAAACCTGCAGTGACCATGGTTGTGGTAGTAAATGACTGCTGAGCTAAGATGGTGGAAAAGGTTTGCTGAGCAACGTGTAATTCAGATAAACTGGATGCTGCGTATTGTCAGCAAATTTAGTGCGTATAACAATATGCAGTAAAATATGCAATAGGTAATATGCCCCACATGCACAACAGGTGTTTTTGATCAATAAGGTGTTTACCTTAAAACTTGTTTTAAAAACTAGTTAAATGAAAAGGTTGGGGGAATAAGATTAACCGTTAGGTGCTACTCTGTGGTCCATTATTTCAAAGTGCACTCAGTGCAGAAGAGTGAAAAGCTCTTCTAATGCTTCCTTTAAACAAATACTACTAAAGAGCAGAACCCAGAATTTTAGAGCACAGGATTATCATGTCAGGTGTTTGCGGACTGTTTAAGGCCGTATCTGTTTCACTCTGCACGCAATCCTAAATAAATATCTTCATAGGAATCAATTCAGAAAACACTGTACAGATGCCTGTATTGCCTGGACCATAGTAACAATGTATTTTTGATATTTTGAACAGCTCTTACTCAGGAGTGTGATGGTTAGTTCCTTTCTGGAAGGAGTTTTTGGCTTAAGCAATAAGGGAACCACGCTGTTTTGTAAATAACAGCCATGCATGCATTTGCTCAAAATAATGTAGTTTGACCAAAATTACACCATTTGCCAAGGGATTTTAATCATGTCTAATGTACCATTACGGAATAAGATTGGTTGGCTTAGTTAGCTTTTCTTGTCTGAGTTGCTTTATTGGTAACATTTAACATTATCTTGGGTGCAAACTGTCAGATGTTCCCCCTTTTTGCTGCAGCAGCAACTGCTGTGCCATTAGAAATTCTTTGCATGGCATGTTGGAACACCTTTTGATTGGACCGATTCCTCTTAGCTGCAAGACGATTAGTGAGGTCAGAATTGATGCTGGTCTGTTAGTTTTGTTCGCACAGCATTCCGGCTCATCCCAAGTGCTCAGTGGTGCATCACCTCTCTAGAGAACATGCTCACTGATCCAAAGTCCACTGCTGAGGAGCTTTACACCATTCTAACTGGAAGGTTACATGGTGCTTAAGTCTTGGGCTTGTGTGGCCATCTCAGACCACCCTGTTGTGCTGACAGTGCTTTTGTGTTATGCTATGCTGAAAGTATCCCAAATCAAATTGGAACGGTTGTCTGAATACTTTGCTGTGGTGTTTGTCTAAACACCCCTGGGGTAATGAATTTGTCATGACACAAAATTACACCTGGAGGCTAGTATTTTATGAATGCATCTAGTGAGCTCATTGGAATGCTGCTGCACACGAATGAATTCGTGTTTACTAGTTTATTATTCATGGGCAAATTTTTTTTTTTTTTTTGTGGTTGAAGGGCTTTTCGGCGTTAAGCGTGCAGACAAAACAAACATGCTCTAGCAACATTCTGATCATGTCTGCATCTGGTCAGGATCACACTGCCAGCTTCTGGAATGCCACTGCTACACCACATTGGCTGTTTAGTGTTGCACGTTATTGCTCAATAGAGGAATAATAATTTCAGAGAGGAAAGTCCTAGACCCCTTACTTGGTTTGCGGTAGGGGTGAGAATAAAATGGATGCAGCCACTGCGATATTTTGCATGGCAATATCGTTTTGATACATAGATGCCAAGTTATCAATATTATAAATTTAAAGTAGTGTTTTGTCTGCTTGACTTCCAATTTTGCTGGAATAACAAAAGACTGAAGGTAGAACAGACAAACATGTTAAACAGATGAGTTTTCCTTGAAGTTTACCTTTGGAGAAAAAAAAGGTAATCTGGTACATTATCTCAGTACTCACTATCACAAGATCTTTGAAATTGCTATAATATTAGATCATGATGTATTGGGGCCTTGTGTACTTACTAGTAAAGGCACAGACACCTTCACAGTAATTAGATGCAGTAGTAATAAATATTGTAATGCTTGCCAGTTCACTTATCTTGTCAGATAAGTTGCATAATTTGAAAACACTTGTTACAATTTCAATCAAATAAATGGGCCAGCAATTACAATGTAATAAAATACTCAGCGCTTACACTTTATTTAATGAGCCTGACTGGCATTTTGAAATTGTTCTTAAAAGAAAGAATAGACGCTTATTTAATTATGTAAAGTGCTACATCCAAAGTTAAGTCTGGCCATTTAGCAGAGTCATGCTTAAACATGCTGCAACATTGTTATAGATGTAGCAGCAGCATTTAAACAGAGTGCACTTATCTGACCTGTTTACCTCAAAGATCTTAAGAAAAAATAAAACGGCTCATTGCTTGTTTTGAGAGTCTCTTTGGATTCTGATCTTGACTGATTCATATCATGCACCCCTATGAAGTACAAGTGTCTGCAAAAAATTGAATTATTCTCACCAGTAAGAATGCTGCATGAGTGCTTAGTTTTCAGTTGGAGAGCGTTTGGTGAACCGAAAGCAAAAGTCTGGGAAATGGTGTAAAACTTGATTTGAAAGGTACTAAACCTTAAGCATAACTGTAGGCTGCCTGATGCATTGCACCATCCTTGGTGAATATCATGCTTCCATGTAGTCAATATAGAACACAAGTACAGGCACAAATTCCTGCTGTCACCAAACAAACTTGTACTTCCCTTTTACCTGGAATGTGACTTGAAGTAAACATCTCTCCCTCTCTCTATAGGGTGTTCATTCAGGAGAAAACAGCATTAGTCTCTCACTATCCTGTCAGTAAGGACAAGGGAGATCAAAGGATGGAGCCTGGATTGGACGAAGGCTTTACAGTGCATACCCAAGATCAACCTGCAACTCTGACCTGAAATAGAATGAAGTTGAGGGCCAGGTTGTGAACAGACAAAGATGCTGCTAAAGTCTGTTAGCGTGCTGGACTTGGGAGTCAGTGTAAAGCATAACTGCCAAACCTGTTTTTCACTTTTCTTTAAATAAAGGTTTGTTTTTGTTTGATTAAGCTTGGTGTTTCCTGACCCTGCTCCTGTAATATGGCTGCACCTGGTTAAATTTGTGATGAGCTCTTTATAAGGTAAGGGAAATATCAATGCATTGTGTGGGACCAGAATTGGAAAAGTGTTCTAAAAGAGCTTTTGCCTTTAAAAAGTAGTGGAAATGTTCTGCTATTATGAACATGCTGGAAATGGGGTCAAATAAGCTTCATATTCATGATTTACCATTTGCTATTGGAAAGGGTCGGTTGGCCTGTACACAAGCTGTGCCGTTCTACTCTAGAGTGGCTACTGTTCAGAGAATGTGTAAAGGGGTTATGTGGGTCATGGTAAAGAACTTCTCAGCCTGGTGTTGTGCTTCAGAGAATTTATCTTTAAAAGGTAAGCAGTCATGAGCTCAGCCTTAAAGAGGGAGGTGCGTGAGGAGGGGAAGCTTGGGAAATGCCACAGAGCCACTGTCTCCTGTGCAGGATTCTGTCCATCCGTGGTGACTGACTGATCCAGGGGGAAAACTGCTGTTTTACTGCTGCAAGAGGGGAAACAATTTTTTTTTTAAATGACACTTTCACTGAAGGAATCCTCCACCATTTTACAGTCAAGTCCATAGGCAGTTGCTTCAGCACTTCCTTGTGGGGAGTCCATTACAAATGAGTTTCAAGTCTAAAACTTTCTTGGTGGTTGACAGGGCAGTGCAGGCACAGAACAGGTTGGAAAAAAGTATTTCATTGTTTATGACTTGCATAGTATTAATCTCATCATGATTAAAAGATTAAAACCTGGAAGAGTAGAGCTGGGGGGTGTATAGACAACAGGTACAGTCTGCAATCGATGCAGCAAGCTGTTGTACACTGCACACAAAAACAGTAAGCATACATCAAGGCTGCTATTATAGTCTTGCCTAAAGAACAGTAAAATCCTGGTTAAAATTGTGAGGTACTATACCAATGAACATGACTGAAATTACAGCCAACACAGCAAACAGGGCAAACAGCACAATGAGCTGGAAATCGAACAACTGGCGAACAGGACTGGCATGCCACACCTCAAGCTGACCTAAAACAACAAAAAAAAAAAAAAGGCATACAAGTTATTTAACAAGCATGACAGTCTTCAGGTTATAGAATTTTTATTTATATATATATATATATATATATATATATATATATATATATATTACACACACACACACACACACACACACACACACACATACACACACAACCACTAGTTAAACTAAATGCAAAACTGCTGAACTGCAAAGCAAGAGGGATCTGTCTGTCCATAAGTGTATTTCACCGAGATGTCTGCCAGAGGGCTCTCTTACATTTTGTTAACAGTTTATCTGTTTATTCATAAGAAGAGTGCATACTGCGCTAAATTAAAGTAAACTAAACTAAAGGCTACCACACTCCAGAAGAGGGTCTCAGGAGCCAGGTGGCAGATCGTGATGACCGATAAACAAAGCTCATTTTGAATTACTTACATGGATTTAATAGACTCCACGACCCTGACGGAGAAGCGGCTTGGAAAATGGATGGATGGATTTAATAGAATAAAACTTTCAAAATTGTTTAGTGAATTTATCAGATTTGGTATCAGCTAATTAACTTGCCACAAAGTTGCTGTTCTCCAGCTAAAATTATGAGGTGAAAGATGATGTGGTTAAGCTAGTAAAATCAACTGAGGTGAAAACAGACGATTAAGCATTTTTCTGTCTATCTTGAAGACTAACACCTTTCTCTAGATTTGTCTGGTAGCCTGTAGTTAAGACTTCTACGCCCTTTTAAATTTTTTTCTTGTAAGTGGTGTGTGGGATGTGTGTGGGGGCTTATTATTGCACAATTATTACAAGTAATGCATTAAAAATCTGAATATCAGACTTGACCAAAATGCCCATCCCTCATGTATATGTGTGTCGTTTGCCCTGACCTGTCGCTGTCTGGCTGTCGTTTAGGATGCTCACTCTGACGATGTGTGTCTGGGGCGACAGGGGTGTGTAGATTGTAATACTGGCAGGAAGAGAGGCCTTTTCTGTGGACTGGATGACAGCCAAGTAGACTGATACAAGGCAGAGGGCTGGATTCTCAGCTGAAAGGCTGGGCTCTGACAGCATGATGTCTGGGTTGTCTGAGTGAAACTGAACAGGCAGCAGAGAAATCCAGAGCATGAATCACAAATACAAACTATACAAAGATTCTTTGAGCAGCATTTCGTATGACTGACAGAGTGGATCACAGCGACTCTCTAGGTCTCTTACTTTCAGATTATTTAGCATCTCACTGGTGCCCGTCACAGTGATCTCAGCCACAGGCTGCTGAGGTGTGAGGTTTATGTGGGTGTTGGGGCAGTGAAAGGCTGGCACATAAGGGAGCTGGACAGAAGCAGGGGGAGATAAGGGAAAAACAGCCAAGGGGGATTGGGCTTGAAGAGAAGCTGAGAGAGAGATGGAGAAAGAGAGCGAGGAGAGGAGGTGGAGGACTGGGTCTGACTGAGGCTGCACTGAGATCCTGCAACCGTACTGAGCTGAAAAGGAGAAACAAAGGGTAAAAAAAAAGTTAACTGCATACCTGAATTTACTTGTGCAAACACCAGTAAAATAATCTCATACCATGATTTCATGTTTCTTCTAAAATATTAGAACAAAATAATAAACAAAGCTAAAATATTGTGCTGTCAGTGTTACATAGTAATTATTTAAAGTCAGCGGCATCAGGTCAGATTTTGTGGGAGTTTTCACATCACATCATATGTATAAATGTCACACACAGACTCAAAAAGAAGGCCTGGCTCGGTGTTTAGGTCTGAAATGCTAAATCAGCATTACACTAATGAAGATACAATAACAATAGTACATAATTCACTTACATCCTTGGAAGACACCTTCAACTGAGCTAAGACTGATTCTGCGCTTGCAATCATTAGAATCATCCCCTTGGGGAAGGGGTCTGAAGCACAACCGATGAAACACAAACGTTTTTCTGCACAAAAATAACTTAAAATCCCAAAAACTGACCAAGTGTAGCTTTAAATAGGTCAAATGGAAGGGGTCCGAAGCACAAGCAACGTTGCAAAACCTCCTTCCACACATTGCATATTTGCACCAGAGAAGTCTCCAAATCCCCGAAACTGACAAGGTTTTGCTTTAAATAAAATAATTTTAATTGTGTAAAAACATTCACTGCAAAAGAATTCTGCACCTGAGTGTTTGTGCAAATATGACCTGTCCAGGGTGTTTCCTGCGTTCTGCCCATTGACCGCAGGCCGAAAGGCTCCAGCACCCCCTGCAACCCAGCTTAGAAAATGTGTGTGTGTGTGTGTGTGTGTGTGTGTGTGTGTGTGTGTGTGTGTGTGTGTGTGTAAGTGAATGTCAATATTGTTAAATTCATGGTTTTCCATTCTCCTCACCAGTGTCCATATAATACAGAGGTGTAGTGTGGAACACAGCCTGCAGTGTGTTAAGCTGTTTGTAGGGGGCGCTGAAGTGTAGAATACAACACAGCTCAGCTTCAGGCTGCAGTGTCTTTTCTATAGATTCCTGCTGTCTAAGTGAGCACTGGGCTGAAACAGAGTCATAGAAAAGAAAAGCAAAAGATCATATTGCCTTCCTATTATTAATAATAATATGCCATGCATATAACTGTACTGCATACTCTTTAGAATTTTTTTTTTTGTCCTGAATTATTTCAAACTACTGTTATAACATTAGAGAATAAACATTTAATACTGCTGTATGTTTACAAGGCAATCAAAATGTTTCAACTTTTAGAATATGTATCTCCTGACTTATTATCAACCTTCTTATGAGTCTTGCCATTTTTAGGCATTCATTTCCATTAACCTATTCATCTATAGAACATTCTGAACCATTAGCCTTGGTTAGTCACTAACACGCTGTACATTTCTTACTACAGAATAGTGCACTTAAGAGTTCTCCATTACATTCTACACAGACTCAAGCACATGACCCTATCACATGACACGAGGCCTCCAATGTCAATTATTATCCACTAATAATCTGCTAATGCTCTATGCTCACTGTTCTGCATCTGATTTGAAATGTGTTACTACACAAGTTCACTGTTCGTTCACTGTATTATCAATATATCAACTTTCATTTCCTTTCGCATCACTGAAAGACAGGGAGCTAAGTTGTGTTTGTTTTGAACTGTATTTATTTATTTAAGCCCAGGCCACAAGACTCACCTGTGTTAGCAGCTGAGTTGTTAGTGTTGAGCTCTACAATGTAGTCAGGTGCCAGTGGCCAGTTAGTTAGGAGCCGGTTCTCAGGAGGGGACAGTGTAGGGACAGATGCAGCCTTCACTGTCACCTGCACAACAGAGAATGTTTTCATTGTGCTGTCATCAGGGAATCAAGTGCAGCAGTGGAAAAACTGGAGTTTTTAAAAACACTGACTGTCCACTCTATTAGACTCTATCCTGTTAGTCCACCTTATAGCTGTAAAGCCTGTGAGAACAGCTCCCCTTGTGCTGCACAGTTTGTGCTGGTCATCCTCTAGTCCCTCATCAGTGGTCACAGGATGCTGCCCACAGGACGCTGTTGGCCGGATATTTTTGGGTCTCATTCCAGCAGTGACATTGAGGTGTTTAAAAACTCTGTCTGATCCACTCAGACCAGTGCAACACACATTAAACACACTACCACCAGGCCAGCGTCACTACAGTGCTGAGAACACCCAAATAATACCTGCTCTGTGGTGGTCCTGTGGGGGTCCTGGCCATTGAAGAACAGGGTAAAGGGGGGCTAAACAAAGCATGCAAAGAAACAGTCTGTAATTGCAGAACTAGAGAGAGCCCCTATATCTTAAGTGGAGCTGATAAAATGGACAGTGAGTACAGATACATGGGGGTGTGCTTGGCTGGTTGGCGTACAAGCTATTTTGTCAACTGCAATATTTTAGGTGAAATAATATCAAAACATGCAAGCTGGAGAATTTTTTTCACTTTCTATTTTTCAATTATCTATTATTCATATTTTACTTTACTAAGTCCATTAGTTGACAAATAGTGTACAATAGAAGTCCACAAGATGGTGCTAAGAAGTTGTTTGTTTCCCCTTCTTTATGGAGAGAGCTCAGTAGTGTCGTTGGTCTGGCCATGCTCAGGTAGCAGAGCAGATAACAACATTGGACTTCAGAGTCCTTTAGAGTCTTCAAATGTAGAACGGTATCGTAGCTCTAGTACTGCCATAACAGTGTTTCAACTACATCTAGCGAGTCTTATCCCTAAAACTCAAAGACATAAAACTTTGTTCATTTGGATGCATAAGCACACAGTGCCGCCTTTACCTCGCGAAGAGCTTGCTGACCTCCCTCCAGCCAGTAATAAACCACCACTGTCCCAGAATTCTTTGCAAGTGCCGCCCCCGTTTCTGGGTCCACCCGAAGAATCTGACTGGACGACACATCCCATGTGCCATGCTGACCTGAGGATACAGGGATAAAGGACAAAAAGAAATTAAACTTTATTTTACTCTCACTAATTTTCCACAAGACATCTGGCTATAAGCTTGGGTGTAAGGATAGTCTCCGTCAATGTGATCAACCCAACCCAGCTGTTTTTTCAGCACACAGCATCAACATCTATCTGGAAAGATGGTCTAATCTTGCTTTAAAGGAATAGCTGTTTTGCTAATATAAGCTGTGAAACAGTGAGTCAGAACTAGATTAGTGTGTCATTTATAGCAACTTCCTGTAAAAACATATTACCAAAAACAGTCAGAAATCTACAGCTACTAAAACTGTCTCAAATTTGATTTTAACTCAATAAAATCTTAAGAAATGTCAATCATCACAAGATTCTTTCTGTTTTTAAGAAGAAAAAAAAATACTGTTTTTGTTTGCCAAGTCTTTGCTTTGTCCACCCCATTGTGGACAAGTCCACTTGGAATGTCCTTGTCGACTATCATTTTCATGTTTGAGCAAAAACAGTAGCAAAAACAGTGCTTATTCTACAGGATAAAGAGGAGCTGGAAGAGTGTAAAACTGAATAACTTTTTGGTATATAAAGCCATGAGCAGGATCCTAAGTGGACCATAAGAAAAAAAATACAATAAAAATATAGGATATGGGCCTTTTAATATTTTAATAGTGAATTTTCCAATTCACATCATTATTGAACTGAATTTATTTCTCCATGAAGCAGAAACGTAATCAGATTAGTCAACCATTGTAAAAAAGTTTACTAATTTACCAGTTACAGAAATAATCAAGGTGAACCATCCTCAGGTATTTGAATCAGTGCTGTTAGAGTCTAGAACTGTTCTGTTCTTTTTTTTTTTTTTTACCCAATTTTTTCTCCAATTTAGTCATCTACATGTCACATGTTACTACCAACGCTAGGCAAACACAGTTGCACCACTGTGCTAGAATCATTCTGTTGTAATGCAACAAATAAAAACTTCTTTGCTAATTTCTCTGTGCAAACTGCAAGCTGGCAGTGTAAGAGCGAATGTATTCTTAGTTAACTAGTTACTTAAATGTAATGAATGAACAAATGAATTAGATGAATACAGAAGATTTTTGTTTTGTGAGCTTCTTCATTTTACTGTTTGTAAGTGACTTGTGTTGCAAGTATGTGAACAGCTTAACTGGCTCATTGGAGAGATGATGGATGGCGTACCGCTGCGGTCAGTGAGAGGTGAGCTGAAGCAGACTGTGTCTCCAGGCCGCAGCACTGCTGGAGGCGCCGAGATGGCAGGCAGCACCGGCAGCGGCGTGTAGTCACACAGAGCCGGGTTGGAGTGGTCTCCCTCAATCCCCAGAACAGTTAAACCAGGAGACACCGTCTGTACCAAGAATGAGTGGCTGTTTGTGTCTGTAGTCACCTGCACCAGGTCATCTCTGAGAAAGAGAGCGAGAGAGCGAGAGAGAGAGGGGGGGGAGGGACAGCATATTTATGATTGGTGTGTACATTTAATGCCATGGTTGTGCTGACACACAGTTGTTCCAGCAGACAGCGGTAGTGTGCAATGTTACCATCTCTATAAACTTCATTTCTGTAGAAAAAATAAGACTCCACCTGATGAAACTTCCATTGCAAATTTAGTTGCTTGAAAATTAAACTGCACTTCAGTTGTGTAAAGTAAAGCATCTTACAACTCCTTTGAAACTCGGCCCCAATTAATGCATGCATCTCAATTCATGAAACAGCCATTCCAAATGTGAATTAGACGTGATCGTGTTAAACAACGTACTTTAAAACAACAGATTTCATCATTTATTGGGCAGTTGAAAAGGAAGTGGAATTTGAAAAGGGAAAAGCCACTCGAATAGTCGTTACGCTTACCTCTGCAAGCAGGCTTTCACTTGCTTTGATAAGTGAGAATAAATGAGAGCGTGCTGGCTAGCTAGCTGTCCAGAGCTGTAGGAAAATTATTCAGACTGCACCTACTGTTAAAGTCAATGTGGATGAGTTTAGCATGTGTTCCAGTATACAGTGGTTAGAAAACTCTTAAAACCCTTCATCACTCCCCCGTTTACTGACAAAAGCTGATCAACTGTTTTGATTTTAAGACAATGGTCAAAAAGACAATGTTTCTGCTCTCGGTCACTGCTCACTGCTGTTCAAACAAAGCCAGATCAGAGTTTCCAGTTCAGGTACAATTTACGCAAAAGTGCAAAAACAATAATAAATGAAATGTCATTTCCTATAGCTAACAATTGTGTATTGTGAAAACGTCCTGAAGTATTGTGATGTTACATTAATGCCATATGGCCTAGTTCCAAATGAAAACAGTCAACAGATGCAGCCCTACTATTTTTAGCTGCATGCTTAATTTTTTGTACACCTATCTAGCCGAACCAACTGTCTGTTGAGCTCCCATGCATGCAATTCAAAAACATTTCTTGAATCATCAAACTTAAATAATACAGGTGCCTTTTTAAATAGGATCTGTTTAGTGGAAATGAAATAAAATCATTAATATATTCAAATGAATATTTCTTTGCACTGGCTTAACAATAGCTCATTTAACAGTCAATCAGTGAATCATCAACTTACCTGCTTCAAACCATATTAAGTAATCTCAAATAGATTTACTTGTGTGGTTTCAGACACTGTATGACGTCCCGGCTCTATAAAAAACTGGACAAACGCACTGACAAAACTCCAAATGTCATGGCTGATCAACTCCATTTGGGGCAACTGCAAGACTGTGTAAATTAGATTTTTTTTTGTAAAACTAATCCTTTAATGGTGATAATAGGCATGTTTTTTTTGTGATGTACCTGTTGGTGGTGATGTGCGTAAGTGTATTGTGAGCATGGAAGCGCTGGCCTAAGTTGTCGTAATACAGAGCAGAGATGCGTATCCTCCAGCCCAAAGGGAAGGCAGGCAAAGCTCCATCACCCTCGCTGTGCAGAGATGACTCAGAGACCGCCCGCACAAACCACACTGCTGACACCTGCAGCACAACACGCAGCACTGTTTAGCCCAGTTCACACTTCACCAGCAAGATGAGAATTTCAGAATGTTTTCAAAGCCACTTTCTAATTTCTAGTTTTAGAACATTGGATGGCAGCAGCAGTTGAATATGTTCAAAACACATTTAGACCACAGTCTTAGGCTGATTATACACAACTTCAAACGACTGATTTTCCATAGTTAGATTCATTTTATCTTCTCTTTACTCATCAATGAACTTGAAGTGCTTGAAGGACAGGATGAACAAGGTATCATATACCTCCATAAAAGCTACTTTGACATAAATTTTCAAAGGCATACACACAGAAAAGATTTGAAAGTTAAATACATCATAAAAACAGACAAAAGATAAATATATACCTATAGAAAAGAAGAGTAGTGACAGGTGGGAAAACCTAACATTATATAAATGCTATAAATACGCTTACATGTGTACATGAATGGATTAATGTAATTGTCAAGCTGCATGCAACTAGTTGCATGTAAGTTCCATGTTAAACCAGCCGAAGCCTTGACAGTTACAGCTAAGTTGCACACAAGACATTTCTATGAAAGACATCTGATTGCTGATTAATTACCTTAATAAAGCAGATTGTATTAATACATTGTATTGCTCTCACTACACAAAGTTACCTGCCAAGTGGTATTTACATTTGCATATTTGAGGAAATTGTAATGTCTTTGTATAATTTTTCTCTTTTTCTATCTACATATCTATCTTTTATCTACGGTTTTTAACTATATATTTTCTACATACATTTTACCTGTTTTGTGTAAGCCTTCAAATTCATGTTTAAGTAGACATTAGGGTTTTACTTGATACAAAGGAATCTCCACTCTGTAAAATTAGGGAGTGTAAAGAGAATACAATGAACAACTGTAATGAATTTTATATATAACTAAAATGAATATGTATCGTTCTAACAGTAGGCTAAAGAAGGGTAGCTGTTTAAACCACTGTTAGTGTTAGCTGGCTAGTTAAGCCAGCTGGTTACAGAAACATTATCTTCAAGAAACTCGTTTGTGTGTTGTGACGGCTCAGGAAGCAGACCAAATGAAACGCTACCAATCTCGCATAAAGTTATTCATGGAGGATCTCATTTTCAGTCATCCAATAAACCACCTAACAACTAAGTCTGCATGCAAGTTTCACCGTGTAAAACCAGCCTGAAGATATGCTACAGAACAAGTTTCGAAAAGAGTTATGTGACACAACTGATATGACAAATCACTGTGGTGCTTAATATCATCATCAGTGTGGATGCTGGGTTTTAAAGGTAAAGTTTTTGAAAACTGCTGTCTACAATGTTCTAAAATTTCACTGTCTCATGTCCTTGGATGAACTGGCACAACTCACAAAGGCCAATAATACCAACCTCTTACACTTTTACCTTCACAGTGATTAAAAGAGTTTGGTTGATGCCACATTCTTCCATTGCAATGATCTCCAAAAGGGCAACTCCGGTATCAGGCCCTGCACTCAGCACACCTTTGTCATCAATAGTAACAAGCCCTGCCCCTGACACACACTGGCAGAGAGAATAGCGCACTGGGCAGATAGAGTGCCTGGAAAAATACAAAATATATCAAATTATCAAAAAAAAAAAAAAAAAAGTACTGGTAGGGCTAAACTTTCATGTATAATAAAAAACTGATGCATCAAAGTTTTGATTTGGGCCATATACATACTTTTCTGCCTCAATACTTAAAAAAAAAACACTTTTCTACAGGTTAAGATAGAATTTCTATCAACATGGAAATTCCTGTTCAGACGGAATTCATTTTACATTGGGATACTGTAATACAGTGGTGTATTGTAAGTTTTCCCAGCTTTTCTCTTAGTTCCATCCCAATGGCCCATATCAGTCATTTTAATTGTCTGTGCACCCCAGCCCCGTTAAAGATTCCAGCACCTTATACTATCCATAAAACGAGCAGCAGAAACAACCCGAGGTTTTATTAACCCTGTGCAAATGACAAATCAGACCAATCGGTGAACATGCCATTATTGTCTGTCGAAGTATGGAAACACTTGAAGAATCGTTTACTGGTGTTCTCTGTGGCTAAAATCAACCTGACATAACATTACTGTCCCATCTCACATGTACAACTCAGAAGGTAAAAATTAAATAGAAAGCATTACACATTTATGTGGTGCATATTGACTGTTTGCTGTGAAATCCCAAGCTGCAAATGATACACTGCATTCACATAAGACTGCAGGACAGATGTTTAAGGTAAATTTAATAATGGTTAAATTAAATGTTTTAGCAAGTTTTCAGAACATAAATTGAGTAGCCACACCATCTCTGTTGTTTATACTGTGATTGCTTACCCAGTGTGAATTGGTCAAACACTACAGGTGTCATGTGGTAAATTGGCAATACTCCATCTCCTGGAAAACGAATCCTGCCCAAATAGTCTGTTGGAGTAGCCTGGTCTTTCTACGTTTTGTTTTATCTTGGGTGAAAGCCACTGGAATCTTTACTGTCATTAGAGGGCACAGTCCATAAAAACTTAATTACTGACATTCGGACCAAAAAAAAAAAAAAAAAAATCAGAAAAACTCCAGTATTAATTGCATTAATCCACTTCTCCAAGTAAAACTAATCTCATCCATATACCGCTTCTACTGATTCACTATTGCAGCCCTACTATCTTAAGATACTCACTTGTTGCTCTGCAAGACATATTGGGAGTGTGGAGACATGAGAACGGATGTGGATGTTCCAGCATTTAACTGCATCACCTCAAACACCTGAGAGTGAGTCAGAGAGAACAGCATGGGAACTGAGTGCTGAATAATGTATCCCAGTGCATCAAACAACTGCAGCTCAATGGTTTGTTGGCTGTCACTGTTATTTTATTTATTTTGCATATTTACCAGTATCTGTATCTCATCAGTGAGTTGGTCTGAGAGTGAGGTGTTAGTGGGCTGCACACACACTTTGAGACTGGTCCTGCCTGCTGAACAAGCCTTCACCAGCACTGAGAAACTGTGTGAAGGCGACACACTGACACCTGCCTACAGAAAAAAGACAGCATGACAACACTGAGAAGCCAGCTAATTAAATATACCTACCTCTGCTCAAGTCAAAGACTACCCTTCATTTCTTTAATAACCAGTCAAAGAAGCCATTAGGTAAAAGCTATTCATTTTTCAGCTTCAGGAAAAAAGCAGAAAACATTTATTTAACCAAAAAAAAATACATAGAAGCCTCCCTAAATAAGCATATTAAAAGATTCAGTGTGTCTACACTTTGCCTTTATTACAGTTTCCATTCCATTTCCATTCAGGAAACCTGATTTCAGTTTTTCAAAGAAAAGAAATCTGCAGGTCTTAGTCAGTCTTAGAAGTTGGTTGCACTTTCTGCACTTTCTACACATTCTTTCGGTCTATTCACAGTGGAAGGATGGATGGAAATACCTGTAGATTTTTCAGATCTGATGCAAGAGTGAAGCTTAATTTTCTTTTAGAAATTGTACTTTATGGCTTTCTGGACTGGAAATGTAATAAATGAAGGGTAGTTTCTTGGTACACCAAAGTAGCACAAGGTAG
Source organism: Pygocentrus nattereri (assembly GCF_015220715.1). NCBI lineage: Eukaryota > Metazoa > Chordata > Actinopteri > Characiformes > Serrasalmidae > Pygocentrus > Pygocentrus nattereri. Next base: position 42,905,713 of record NC_051213.1, on the reverse strand, counting down.
CAGTGTGTAATAGCATGAACAGTGACAATAATGATATAGAAAATGTTGGTAGCTATTCAATTTGGCAATTCACTGGTTTGATGACGTTTGTGCTTCCCATTTATGTCATGTTATTGAAATAGGGAAATAAAAAAAATAAAATAAAAAAAAACCCAAAAACTATGACAATTTTCTCGTCTACAAAGATGATTTCATGTGTCCTGTTAGTGTGTTGTCTGCAATATAATACTGCATTATATGATGTTGTCGACTACACAGAAGCCTTTTAACTTATTTTGATTGATTGTTGGAGGAGACATCCAGAAAAACAGCCTGTACAGGACTTAAATTGAATTTAATTCAACTTATTTCTGCAGGTTTTTGTTTCCCAACTAGCTGATTAATCAAAGCCAGCTAGCTGAGAAACATTAGGTGGTATAATGGACCACCTAATGGATCATGTAAATAGCCATTCGTTGCAGCCCTTCCTACAAGCAAAAATGTCTTTAGATTGTGTGTGTGTGTGTATCTATCTGAATATACTTGTGTGCACTTTACCTGTGTGTGTCGTGGCTGGATCTCCAGTACCCCAAGCTTGCCCAGACTCCAGATGAAGCTGAGTCCATCCTCCACGCTGCCCAGAGCTAGAGGATTCTGAGCACTGTCACTTCCCATCACATACACTGGCATCTGCAATCACAGCAAAACATCACGTCAGAGGAGAGCAAACAAACAGACAGAAAAAAAGAGAGGCAGAAAAGAATAGAAAGATGTAAAGAAGCAGAGACAGACTAACCTCCGTTCCCACAGGCATTTGCACTAGTGGAGCCTGGATTCTCACAGCAGTGAGGCTGAACACCTCTACCTCCACTTCATCCTGAACCATACAGGAAATAAGATAACAAATGATAAGACAAGGGAACTATTTATCTTGGCAGTAACTCGACAGCAACTCAGCCACAAAGTGGTCAGCCACGTACAATGACATAGCGGGGTCAGTGGATACTGAGGCACTTAGTGCGTAGAGGTTGCCAACTTTCTGCAGTCAATCGCTACAGACCTCCATACCATGTGGCCTTCAGATTAGCTCAAGAACAGCGTAGAGAGTTTCATGGGTTTGGCTGCATCCAAGCCTTACATGACCAAGCGCAATGCGAAGCGCCGAATGCAGTGGTGTAAAACACGCCACCACTGAACTCTAGAGCAGTGGAGACGTGTTCTCTGGAGTTCTCTTGTCCATCTGGGAATCCAATGGACAAGTCTGGGTTTGGCGGTTGCCAGGAGAACGGTACTTGTCTGACTGCCTCGTGCCATGTGTAAAGTTTGGTGGAAGAGGGATTATGGTTTGTGGTTGGTTTTTTTCAGGAGTTGGGCTCGGCCCCTTAGTTCCAGTGAAAGGAACTCAATGCTTCAGCACAACAAGAGATTTTGGACAATTTCATGCTCCCAACTTTGTGGGAACAGTTTGGGCCCTGTTTATCTGCCACGGTGGGCTCCGTTTTCAGGTGTGCTCCACACTGAGCTCCACCCAGCGCAAAATTTGCATCTGCAGGGAGCTCCCGAGTGCCACAACCGTCTAAGCATTGGCCCTATCATCGGGAGATCGCAAGTTGGATCCCTGGTGATGCTACAGCCATCCATGGCTGGGAGCCCTAGAGAGCACAATTGGCCTCGCTCTCCCTGGGATGGCCCCCTCTTCTGGGGCTGTTCGTATTCACAATGCACAAATCAATCCAACAACAAAATCTACAAACAAACTGGTCTTTGTTCAGTTTGCTTTTAAGGTTGTTTCGAGTAGACTTTATCTGTTGTGTAAGCATATGCAAAGACAAACCATGACTCAGCGGTCTGAGTCCACTTCAGATACTGAAACAGCCCAAGTGTAAAAAACGCCCAAAGTTGCTGTAGAATACTTTGACAGTAATAGTTCTAAAATCTTCGTTATTATTAAGACATGTGTAGGCACATTTTTCAAAGGAATATCCATGGTATAAGATATTTTATTGAGATTTGTCAAAGGAACAAAACAAAGATCTTTATTATCTGACCTTTACGTATTTCTCTGAGAGAAAACGAGAAACAGAGAAAGGCAGACATACCTGTGCAAAGGTAAGCAGTGCTCCTGTATCCTGTGTAACAGTCTGAAGAGCGCCTTTAAGCCTGACCACACCCACAGCCAAACCTCTCACCAGTCCTGCCTCTGTTACACTGGCGATGCGGCTGTCGCTGACCAAGAACCCCATGCTAGACTGAGGATGGGGTCCACCCTCCCATTTCACCTGACCACATGCAACAAATATGAGAATGCATCTGGATGATTAATTCATCTCATTACAGGGTCATTACTTTATACCATACTATGCACCTGTTTTAAGTCACTTGGAAAAAAATATACTGAAAGCTATTTAGTTGGGCAGTAAGCACTTATTTGTATAGAAAAATACTACCATGAGAATAAATACAAATAAATACCATGATAATGTTAGCTCAACCATTTCCAAGTCTCTCCTCAAAGCAAGCCAGTTGAACGAATCAATTGTGCATTATCAAAAAAAATTAATTGTGCATTAACTTAATATATTTAAATAATTTAATTATAATCTTTAAAAGCCTTTAAAAAGCCAGTTGTTCATCCTTTGCGCTCCTTAGCTTCTCTGGTATTTTGACCTGTGTTTGCCAGTTTTTTTACTTTGATTTTCTGGATTGGTCTTTTTTTTGGTACTTCTGCGCTGGATTTCTGTCTGCTCTCTGAAGTTTGACCTTCTCTTCTTCCATTTTGAGGTGGAACAGTAGAGTAATGTGATTCGTCAAAAACAGCTTGCAGACAGCTTTATAGATTATAATGGCAGCATATTGGTCTTGCTGTTGTCACTAAGACTGTGTAGGACAATGTTCACACTGCAGATAAAAATGGCCTAAATCTGATCTTTTTCATTACTGATGCAGGTTTGTTTCTATGGTGACAGTGTTAACAGAAAAAAAAACACTGAATGACAGTTTCAATTCTTTTTGCATATATGCTCTTGTATATATGGTCCTGAAATCAGATATGTAAATTCAAATATAATTCATTACAGCAACATCATTGAAATGCCTGTTATTATCTCTACATGAGCATGGTACTGTCTAATGGGAGAAATCAAATGAATATCAAAGAGCTAAAGCAGGACCTCTTGGTTAGCCTGACACCTTAGGCCAAAAAAAAAAAAATGCCTGTCCCATAGGAGAAGGGTCGAGGGACATTCCTATTGGACAATCCCCCATTCTAAATTTGTTATCTGATTAAATCAGAGATCCTGCTTTGTGAAATATCTCACAGGTTTACTTTAAGTACAAATCTCTTGGTACCAGTTTGTTCCATTTGCTAGCGTTCTTCTCCACAGCAAGTAAACCCCCTTTACTGCAGCATTCAGAGAGGACCTCAAAAAGGCAGACTCAGCAGCGATCTACAACCCAAAATACCATGCAGTACACGCAAGGACTAGAGTTAATGGTTTTGTTTACAGCTGTCTGACCAACAGGGTGGAAAGGAAGACCGTTAGATACAAGTAAAAATGCCTTTGATTATTGATTTAACTTGTCATTAAGCTGCATGACACACACAAAAGTTGCACGTCACAAAAGTCTGTCCCAAATGCATAGGTCTAAACCAAGCACCCTCGAGGTCTCTTGCCCTACAGCAGGGGTATTTAATTAAAAGTTCAAGATCCAGTTAGAGAAAATTTCTTCAAGCAAAAGGTCCAGACCATCACATTAACCTGCATCATGCTTCAGTGCTACATACTGTAAACAGATGTGGCCTAGTAGTAGACTGAATGTCAAATGAAAAAGAACAATTCATTAATATTTCCACAATATTGCCAGTTTTCTTTTTAGAGCACGACATGTGAAATAACTTCCCTCTGACTCACTTTCTTCTCTGACTGCTGTTTCTCACCTCGTCCCTCTCCTTTGTGTGCGTCACTCACTTGAGTCTCAGTGCTCATTGTAATGCACAGATCTGATTGGCTGAGTAGCGTCACGTGTGATATGTACAACGCATGCAATTGGTCTGTGAGTTCACTGGGACGCTAAACCAGTACCATAAAGGCTAGAAAAGTTATGCCAATTAAAATAGGACCACCCCCGAAATTTATCGGTTACAGGACTAGATCCACACAGGACATCACCTGGATCCCAAATCGCTCGGTTGATTCACATATTGGTGACCTCTGCCCTACAGTTTTGCGTGTTGTTGACTTCGCCAAAGTGTGGACTTTTTAGGGTGCCATTTGGGACTTGGAGAACTGTGATTTTTGGATGAATATACAGGGTGATTGTTCTTTTGCCATGCAGGTCAGTTTAGGAGTGGATCTGTTCAGACTAAAGGTCATACTAAAAAAAGACTTCACCTGCACTCTGAATACAGCTTTAAGCTGGAAGTATGCTAAATGAAACTGAAGTACCACCGAACACACTTTTGTAAGTATCAGCACTGCTGGACAGTACAAACTTAAACTAATGAATGTTGTTGGCTTTGTTTTGCTTCGTTTTATGTATATTGCCACATTTACTTCCCAGATATTTGTTTACACGAACATATTATGGTGGATGTACCGTTTATGTCTGCGTGTTACAAAGACGTGCCCACCTGCCGCACACTACCCAATGCAAGAGCGAGTTTGCGTGGCTGCAGGCTGAACCGAGGGTAAACCTGCAAATACTTGTGGGAGGAGCTTCTGACATTTCCATTGCTGTCCACTGCTGACAGATGTAGACTGACCATGCCCACCACCTGGCCTGACACATGGAAACCCACAGAGTGCCTGTCCACTGGCCCCACCTCCCTGCACAACAAGCAGCCAATCACCTGCCTGTTAATCACTTTGTATTATCATACACAGTTCACAGAACAATAATTATACACTATAGAATACCATTTCTAACATAAAACTGCTCCATCCCTGCAGTTTGTTTAAATGAGCTTTGCAATGACAGTGGTCTTATGAGTTTTTTGCACTATGAGATCCTGTAGATGACCGGAGGTGAAAATATATGTTGCATGAACATTTTATGACAAAGGTTATCTAATGATCAGCTGATGCAAGGAACCACAATCTTACTGTGTAATTGATTAGCTCCATAGACTTATAGTTAACATGATTCATGTTTCATCACATGCTGTCCTTCCGCTGGTGGCTTTCTTGACAGTACTTGTTACATTCCAGTTAAAATTTCCGAGATTTCAGTTTAAAATTTTTACATTGTCAGTACAGCCATATTTGAGAGATTTCACAATAAAGCCCCAGCGAATTTACATCTGTGATTGATTTCTTATTGGATTGATATTCAGCAATATACAGTGCAAGAGTTTTAGGCACTAGAGAAAATTAGAATTAAAAAACTATTTATCTGGGCACTGGGTACTTGGCTGCTCAGAAAAACACTAACACTAGAATAAATACAAAAATGTTCCTCAAACTAGCTCAAAAGATAAATTAGGAAATTTATCATCAATTTAGAAAATTGTTACTCTATTGTATGTATCTGCATCTATTATAATAATATATGGGGTTTCTATAAGCAAATGCTCACTTATGACCAGGATAAATGGTTTTAAACAATGTGTCTAGGTACCTTCTGCACAGTATTTTATACGTACAAAGTAGGCCCTATGATTAAGCCTGCTATGTGTATGTGAATTACCTGAATTTCTTCTCTGTCAATACATGTTGACTGGTATTAATCTCACCAAATGACAAGGTGGATGTTGCTTGTGCATCCCACAGCTTTTAACAAAACTATAAGATGGACTGAGAGGGCAGAAGTGTGGCAAAGTGAATATATTTCACCATCAGCGTAGCACTAAAACAACAGTGTAAATCCCATACAGCAGTTGTCAAACCTGTCCTCAAGACCCCCCCAGGTCTTGAGGATAGGTTTGAAGACAACTGCTGTATGGGATTTACACAGTGCACGTTTTCTCAATCCCTGCGTGTTGTAAGTTGGAGCCAAAATGTGGATTGTATGGGTCACCCTGAGGACTGGTTTGAGAACCACTCCCATAGAGTTTCACACAGTGCTGCTTTTTTGAGCACTGTCAAGTTTGGAATTATGCAAACAACTAGAGAATTGTTTAGCTCACAACTAGAGAATTTCATCAATTTACAAAAGTTGTCTGCAACGCTGAAGATTTACCATCAGTACTGTAATTCAGTACAAGTCAGTGTCTCTGTCAGACATAGAGAATGAAGACTCACTCCACAGTGACAATGGAAGAGGAGGGAATGAGTTTTAGATGCATGAGCTTGAGAAAGTAATGGAGGAAAGGCTGCCTCTCAGAGTCCAGAACACGCACTCGCACCACAGCAGTACGGCCCACCTCAACCTGCAACAAACACACACACACTCTGTTTAGATGCATGGATACTAAACACTCTATACCAGTGGTCACTAACCCTGTTCTGGAAGATCTACTTTCCTGCAAGTCTAATTCCAACCACAATCTGCCCCACCCGCTCCATCAGAATACCTTGATTGGCTGTATTAGATGCCTCAGTGCTATGTAAGGCAGGGTTAGATGTTAGAGGTTGGAACTAAACTCTACAGGAAAGTACATCTCCAAGAGGAGCGCTAATGACCACTGCTCCATACAGACTAATGTGGCATGATGTATGGAAAGTTAACTGCTGTTCTAGTACTTGGCGTAGCACTAGTCTCTGCTTCAGATGCTCTGTCCACACAAAAACAGAGCATCTGATATCTATAGTAGGTTAACTGTCAAGATTATAAAAACACATCTGGGTGTCAGTGTTTTTAACCAATGACTCAGAGAGTCTTCACTGACACCAGCAGCAGGAGTCAATAGTTGAAGTCAACTCCAGAAAACCTGCTGAGCATCACTAATTAAGGGTACAATGGAATAAGCTGTGCTCTTCTACCCTCATGTGTACAATTCGAAAACAGTCCCTAAATTGGATGAAAAGATGACTCTTTAAATGTCAACTGCTTATCAGAAATGAATGCATTAACAGTAAGCATTTATGTGGTTAGTGGTTAATTAGTGCATCATTAACATCCCTACTCATCACACAGTTCTGAACTACATCAGCACAAGAACTGTAGGTCAGGATCTTTAAAAAATGTGTTGTCATGGCCTGGCAGCAGCACACAAGCCTAAGATAACTATTACTATAATTAATAACTATAAACAACCATGTGCTGAAGTGGTGGACACTGAAGTAGTGGAAGTAGTTCTCTTCAGTGATGAATCATGCTTCTCTATCCGGCAGGCTGATGGATGAATCGAGGTTTGGCAGATGCCAAGACAACACTACCTCATAGAAAGCATAGTGCCCACAGAAAATTTGGTGGAGGAGGGATTGGGTTGTTCATCAAGGTTTGGGCCTCTTAGTTCCAATAAAGGTTAATGTAAATGCTACAAAATACAAAGACATTGTAGACAATGACATGCTTTCTTCTTCTGGCAAATGTTTGCTGAAGGCCCTTTTTCTGTTCCAGCCTAACTGTGCCCCTGTGCACAAAGCAAGGCCCACAGAGACACAGCTTAAAATTTGGTGTGGATAGAAATCTAGTGGCAGCACAGAGCTCTGACCTCAACCTCACTGTAGGTCTTTAAAACGAAATGGAACATTAATGGCAAGCAAGGTCTCTCACAAATGTTCTTTTGACAGAATGGGCACAAGTTCCCACAGAAACACTCCAAAACTGTGTGGAAAACCTTTCTTGAAAAGTGGAGGCTGTTATAACTGCAAAGGTGTGAGCAGTTTCATATTAATGTTTATGGTTTTGAAACGGGATGTCCAACAAGGTGAGGTGTCCATGTTCTTTTGGCAGAACAGTGTATATTGTAGATCCTGGTCCCACTGTTGATCCTTTAGAACACACTATATTTTGAGCAGCCCTTTGTATACGATTAGTAAACAGTAACTTTGTAGATGATTAGTAAACTCCTAACAGATTATCAGTAACACAAACAACAGAGTTGTAAAAGTATAATATGTTAAATAAAAGTGTAAATATGTTGTACATGTTGATACATTACTTACATTAAGTAGATTACTTACATTAAGTAGAAGTATTGTTAATGTTACTTCGATCGTGCAACACCTATCCCTAACCTCAACCCAAAACCAAATCCTAACCCTCATGTTTTTGGCATGTTACTAAGAGTCTACTGAATGTGTTTCATCTTAAAAGGACCACTCAAAATAGTGTCACCAATTTTATTTAGTCATGTAAATATTAATATATATGTAATATTTGAAGAGTTTTGAAATAATAAACGAAATTGAGTATTTTTCTAATAGAGACTAATGGAAAATGAACAATTGATTTATCCAGAGAACTGTCAGTACCAAGAAGAGTGAAAATGGCATACTATGTCCATGAAGTCAATCTGAAAGTCTGAGATGTCAGAGACGATTACGGTGGCCACAGCAGTCTCAGGAGAAGTAAGGCATAGGTCATGAACCAGGAGAGACGAAAAACCAGGACGAAGAGGGGATATCTGAGAAAGGCAGAGAGAAAAGCTTTCTTGTTAAACGACTATTTAATTTCTGTTACATCTACACAGTTCTACTTTCACTGTAGTATTCTCACCATTACCTGTACTCGGACTGCACAATATTGTTAATCATTATCATATCAGTCATAATTAATACTGTTTTCACACAAATCTATGTTGTGCAAATCAGCATCTAACCAATCTCTGAATGTTTAATTTAAGCATCCTGATCAATTTCAGCCGTTCTTTGGATATCTGCATCAATTAACTCCTTAAAATCCCAGGCCGATTATAAAAAACTAATCTTAGTCTAATCTTATTATTAAGTTACTATAGGGATTCAATGTAAACTGGTTGAACTATTCTTTGATCATAGTGTGTAATGAAACTTGAGGCCTCTGGTCATTTAAGAGGTTAAAGCATTCAAATCCAACAAAGAGAACAACAATAGTGCAGGTCTAACTATACTGTTCTGCACTCTACAATGTTATGCTCTAACCTGCAGTGAACTGCTCTGACTACACTCACTTGTACTACGTTGGTCTCTTCAACATAGGTGATGCTGGCCATTTCTTTATCCTGTAAATGAACCAGGAAGTGTCCTGAGCCCTGCACCAGGGTCAAGTTCTCCTAATGACCAAGAGAACTGTGCAGTTAATGAACCCTGAGAACCTGGCCTTGGATGTACCGAAAGTTGAGCTACCAAAAAGAGGTACAACTGACAATTTTTCCCCCCAAAATTAAGTTAAATGGGTCTACAATGAATTTGCAAAATCTATCTACAATTAATTTAATGAATTTCATTTAATTAATGAAAAGTAGAAAAAATAATTGCTGTTTTTTCCATTGCCCTCCAGCACTGATCAGCGCCATGTTTAAAAAGTCTGAGCAGCAGCAAAACAATAGTGAAAATGTTAGCTATCAGGAACTATTTCATGGTTTCTATGAGAGACAGTGTCCAAGAATTTCCTCACTCCAGGCTTGATATCACTTGAAATGTGCTGGATATCCAGACCAACAGAAACATGAAGGAAAGTCCGTTCTGGCAAGCTGATGGCAGCTGTTGCCAAAGTTTTGGAAATGACAATTCTCATTTGACAGAGCAAAAGATAACCAAAAAAACAAAAAATGATGGAATTCATCGTTCAATGTTTTTATTTATATTAATAACAGCTTAAAAAGGTTTTTCCCTCAGTGTCCTTTTCAACTAGGAATTTTCATTTTGGTGCATTACTGATGGGATAAAAAGAAGAGAGAAAGAAGAGGAAGCCATGCTCACAGTGACTTTGGGATGATTGTAGAGGGTGACAGAGAGGGGGGCCCACTGAACATCTTCCACCAAGCGCAAATTGACAGAGACTACTGCCCCCCACACCTGTAACACAAAAGAACTACATTAAAACACACACACACACACACACACACACACACACACACACACACACACACACACAAACAACTAAGCTCCATAAAAGCCTTAGGCTGATAAATAATATCAGATAATCAGTTAATGATGGACCCTATCCTCCACTACAGTTTAGCAGATTGAGTAGACAACTCACGTATATCTTGGAAAGACAATCATTCATCAAGTACCGACCAAGTTTTAATGTTCTTTCAACACCCTCGCAATCATCAGATTCAGCCACTTGGAGAAGGGGTCCAAAATACAACACTACAAAATGTTCTTCCACCTGCTGCATGCGATTACATGTTTCCATCAAAGTCTATATAGTGAAGTAAGCGTTACATTGTGCAGTTTTAAGTGATTTTAGAAGTTAGTCAGTTGGTTATTATATTACCTTAAGGAAAATGCAAGCTATAGGTTACGACTGTGTAATGCTTACGTGATACTCTCTAACTGTATTTGGATTACAACGATATTGTTTATGGTGATTAGAATTTGCAGTACTGATATTGCAGAAGGCTGCAATGCGCAAAATAAGTCCCCTAGCCAATCACATTTTTTATTTTGAAAAACAGTGTTTTTCAGGCAGGGCAGCTCTTCTCTACATCACATAAAATTTTCACCCATATGCTTTTAGCATAGAGTAAATTATACTTTAATTGCATTGTAGCAACATAACCACAATACACAGTTTTGTCCATATTATGCAGCTTACGTACAAAACATAGTATAGTAAATAGCACACAGAGTATACCTACCTCAGAAGAACCAAGGGTTACAGTCACAGTTACGGTTCCTGTTTGTCCACTGGGCTGAAACACCTGGTGACCTGTTCATAGTGCATATCCACCAATCAGTGACTGAAGTTGTGCTATCAAAAACCAATTGCACTTTAAAGCAGCAGTTCTCAAACTTTAAGTTCATAAGTTTTAACTATGCCAAAGGAATAATACCTGACCTACATGAGCCTGCTGGACCATGTCCACTGGCTATTAACATGGACTTGCTCCATTTGCAGCTCTAACAACCTTGACTACTCTGGTAAGCCTTTGTGCCCATTCAGTCAAACAAACAAACAAATAAATAAATAAATAAAAAGCATTTTTGAGGTCAGACACTGATGTTGGGAGGGAGGCCTGGCTCACAATCGACAATCCAGTTCATCCCAAAAGTGCCCCCCTCACCACACACACAAACAGGCAATCCCCGGTTGAGGTCAGGGCTCTGTGCAGGCCACTGGGGTTCCTCCACACTAGACTGATCAAACCATGTCTTGCCGGAACAGGGAAGGGTCTTCCCCAATCTGCTGCCACAAAGTTGGAAGCATATTACCCTTTACTGGACCTACAGGGTCTAAACCCTGAAAAAACATGTTTCTACTGCTCCAGAGTCCAGTGGTGGCATATTTTACACCTCTCTAGCTGACATTTGGCTTTGCACATAGAGATCTTAGATCTCATTGAAGCGCCAAATGCATAGTTCTTGCACTAATGTTGCTTCCAGAGGCAGTTCAGACTTGTGGCAAAGGAGGCATCTTAAGACAGTGCCAAGTTTAAAGTGACTGAGCTCTTCATTACAACCCATTCTACTGCCCATGTCTGTCTGTGGAGGTTGCATGGCTATGTTCAGTTATATAATATTCTAGATGAGATTGTTCTTGAAGCTGGGGAGTTTAGTTGTGCTGATTGAGTGCTGAAGGTAGATACCATGCCTGTACAAAAAACAGGATATCCTCTGACTACAGCACCAGGTGTCAGACATCAGACAAAACAGCTTCGGGTCTCATGAAAAACATGCCTCAGCTCTTGTACAATTTAAACTAAGCCAAATGGCTACAGACACTACAGCCTCAGACAGTAGAGTTCACGTGACATTCACAACTCTGTTCTTTCTTAATGGACTATTTACAGTTTTGTGACCAATTTAATGATCCCAATATATTGCAACCCACAACTCATGCACTGAACAATGCTATAATGTTTTTTTATTTTTTATTTTACCTGAAAAAGACTAAACTTTAACTCAGATGCTATCACTGTGTTTGTTTCAACATCTGACAGTCTCTAAATTACCGGAAGAGGATTCTATCACCAGCACAGGCCTAACCTTGTATCTCCATTGCAAAACTAAAGAACTTCAGAAACCAAACAGATCGCAACATTTAAGGTAAGGTAAAAACTATTGAATTTCAATTTTGTAAAAATTTTTTCTCTAAACTATTTCTTTCTTCTGTGTTCTGAGTCTATACAAAGTGAACACACACACCATGCAGCTTGTAGCCTGTTTGTGTGAGCAGGTCTTCCTGAGTCATGGTGGACTGTGGCAGGAGGGAGAGAAGAGTTGGGTCAGAGCTCTTCCAGGTCACTGGGCAGGAAGTAAAGTTATCAAACTGTGCCTGCTTCTGGTCAAACACGGATAACTGCAACACTGTCCCTCTAGTGCTCGATACTGAGAACTGAAGGACAGAGACAAAAAGAAAGAAAGTGAAGATGAGATGACATGAATACTTATAAACCAGATGGTAATTCATGAAAGTTTTTCAAAGAAACCAAAAAGACCTTTTTAAAAAAATTACAAAAAATAAATCCAATGTAAACACTATTTTTACAAGTTGAAATTTAGAGGTTAGGGTTTCAAACAGCCATCACTCAACAGAGTACACTGTGAAGTATGAGTCTGCAGACACTTAGCTCTTAAATATGGCTGGGCATTATGACAATAAATATGACTATGGTGATAAATTATGTCACATTATACAACAGTTGGTTCCAGCCACGCAAGCTGATTTGGTTGAGAGGCAATCTAACTGTGCTGATATTTCATCACAGGTTTTTTCACAAACACAATCACTTTGCTAAGACGCCACTGCTAAGCAACAAGTTTGACAGCTGTTTTTTTTTTTTTACTTCTTACTTTGCCACAAACAGAAAATGGATACTTTTAAGATCACATTTGATCAACAGCCGATTTAGTCAGACTCTGAAGATGAGACTACACTAAACTCCCTTTCAGCACCACTGATCAGTTGGGAGCTAGGACAGAAGAACAGCTAAACAACCTGGAATTAGCCATAAATGGACCAAATACCACTCGCCAAACGTGTGGTCTCACCTACAGAGTCTGACCAAACCGGACTGAGCCATAAAACTGGCCCAATAAAAAACAAAAAAGCTGCTCAGTGTTAATGACAGTTTGGGAATTTAGTGTAAGGAGCTGGGGACTGAACTGCCAGCAGTGCAGCAAGTGAGCAGAACTCATTACTGTGATGTAGCAACAAGCTGCCTGTTAAAGTATAATTTGGCGGAATGAACTGCGAATATTAAAACATTTTAAATACCACATTCACAACCCAGTTTATTTATTTCTCACTTTATTTATTTAACTGTTGTATAAAAGCAATAGAACCCTCAAGGTTGTGAGTTATCGCAAATAACATCACGGCTGTGATGATCTTATTTTGCAATAACACACTCGCTCTTGTGTTGTATTGCTTAAATACAATATGTTTATGTACTTGTAGAGCAGTGACAAACTGCATGTTTCATTACACATTATGCCAAATATTGAATAAAATAAAAATCATTAGATTTTTAGTTTTGATGGTTTTTTTTTGTTTTTCTTTTTAATGTAGCACTTTACTGGTTCTTTTTCTTAGTTCCAACTGGTAAAATGATAAATACTGTGACTTCCTATGTATCACAAATATTTCTTGACATATCGTGATTTTCTGTATTTTTTACATATCACCCACCTCTACTTAATACTATACCTATTAATGCCTTGGGCTTAAATAGATCATTACATAATCATTGTAAATATCTAAGGTTATTTGTTTTTGAATAGGTTTTTACTATGGGACTGCAGTTTGAATAGGTAGAATGGTCCAGTTACACGTTTTCTGCACGCCAACAACAATATATACATATATACCATGACATATATTTTTGTCCATACTGCCCACTACAAACTTTGTGCATAATAAGTAAAGCCTACTTAAATACCTACAGAAGTGGCTCTTTGTGTTTTGGCATGGAGCAAGTAATTGCAGAGATGGTCAGAGTATTGACAACATCTCACAGCTTTCAGGATGTAGGTACGCTGTTACTACGGAAACTGACAACTTTTCGCCATGCTTGTCACACAACTGAATGAAGTGGTAGGTGGCATAAAAGACACACAGAGAGAGAGAGAGAGAGAGAGAGAGAGAGAGAGAGAGAGAGAGAGAGAGAGAGAGAGAGAGAGAGAGAGAGAGAGAGAGAGAGAGAGAGATATTAAAGGAATGACAGGAGAGGAAAAAAAAAAGCAGGAAAAAAAAAAAAAAAAGAGTTAACACTAAATCACTCACCAGACTGGAGGGGTACTGCAACTGTGGGCAGGAGTAATGGTGTGTGGATAGAGGGATGGATGAAGGAGAAGAGGAGGGAAGAGGAGAAAGAGAGAGACTGGTTGGGACTCCACACTCAACCCTCACTCTGCTCTCCTCTACTGAGGGTTCCTCATTCAGTGGACCAGGAGCATTACCACACCTGAACACCAACCACTACACACACACACACACACACACACACAATATGCATATTAAATAACACTAAGCAACCCAGCATCTTTTGAAAACGACTTTTTCGTTTTAATAGATGTTACAGCAAACATGCATTTATGAGCTTCTTCTGGTGTGGATTTGTGGTGACATGCATGCTAAAAGCACTCCCTTCTGGAGAAACTTCAGAATGCAAGCAATTTCATATTACATTATAAATTAAATGTTTTCTAACGTTAAAGTGACATGAGTTTTTATCATTCTAACGGATTTTAAAGACCCCATAATTACCCAATGTTTTCACATTAAAAGTGTATAAAATATTATGTGTACACATTACTTAAAATAATTGGTCACCTTTTTCTGTTCCTGTTTCCTGGCCATAGATGACAATCAGAGGAACATTCTTACAAGTCTATTTTTCCAAAGCTAGAGATGACTGTTTTAGGCTAGTAGTCACTAGTAGTCAATAGTACAGTTTTACTGCAGCAATTCACACTGAAGCAATCTGAAGTTCCTAAGCACTGCAGCATTTATTTTCAGCTCTTTGCACTCAAGCTAGACATAATGTAAAGTAAAATAAGGATGGAACTGTGTGGTGTATGAGGTTCCTTGACATGCTGATGGGAAGCACTACATCTCGCTTCATGTCAGAAGCTTTGTGCAGGCTAATAACCGTGGGCTTGGTCTTAAAGCATTAGTTTGGTTGTCCTACCTAATTTGTAGAATTTTCTACTTAGCACAAAAGCAATCAACCAAGACATTTTGGTAGCTTCTTTAGCTTTTCACTAGAGCCAGAAGGCCAACGTAGCTAATGTATTAAGCAGCTTATACCCTACCAATTAGCAGTGTGCAAATGTCTAATGTATGTCTAAATTATCACACACTTGCCTCAAACTGTGTTGAGTTGCTGAGTAAGCTCAATGAGACTTGCTTACATGGCTTCTGATGCTGTATTTCATTATCTCTAAAAACTGACAAATGTACAGACAAAATTCATGTTTCAATGCATCTGCTACAACTGTTTATCTAGGCAACCCACATTCAATTTAATCAAAGTAACAGTATGCAATACAGACTCATAAACTGCATAATTTGAGTCAACAACTCAGCGATGTTTCAGGGATGCAGCTTGCACAATTCAACAAAGACTTCTATTGCTTATTAGCTACATTAGCTTTCAAATGTCAGATGCCAAATATGTCTTGGGTGATTACATTTGGAGTAAGGGTAATACTTTGTAATAAACATTTTAACGTCTAATTGGATTTAGAAGATTCTCTGACCTGTTCTCCTAGTGAGATGCACATGACACGGTATGCATGTCGAGCAAGCCTCACTTCTGTCAGACTCAGTTCCTCCACGGTGAGGCCACCTTCTGGCTGTGCTTGGGCGCTGCTGAAGAAGCGGGCTGGGGCCAGCGGCCACGGCTGTGGCCCCCCCTCAAACACCAGCAGACGAGAGGAGCCCACAGTAAGAAGAACCTCCGAGACCAAAGCCTGAGAAAGATAAACAACATACTGCAAAACTACACACTTAAAAACAAGGTTCTTCAAGAGCTCTTTAGTAAAGAGAATGGTTCTATACAGAACTATAAACACTCAATCCATGGCATGATCAAAGGGTTCTTTGCCTCATTAAAATGTTCTTAAGATTGTTGGCCAAAGTGTTTTATATGGTTTTATATAGAACTTCTATATACCACCAAAAAGGGTTCTTCTATTGTTGCTGGCCTGACATCACAATAATAGAAGAAAGCTTTTTGGTGCTATATGGACCCCTTTCTATATAGAACCATCTACAGCATATTCGCCATCAATCTGAAGAACAATTTCACCATGAAAAGACCCTTTTAATCATGCAAAGGGTTCTCTCAATGTTGATGGTTCTATATAGAACCGTTTTGTTTATTAAAGAACCTTTGAAGAACCATGATTTTTAAGTGTGTAGACACACTGCAGATTCACACTGTCACACAGCAATCCACCATCATCAAACCATAAAGACTATACATAGTTAATCCAATATTGACGGTTTGGCTACATCGTTTTTAACATACTTATTTTTCTCAGTTGGTGTGACAGGTGTGACTATACCTGTGCTTGTATTGATAGTAATTTTGACTGTGCTTATTTACGTTTTTCTGCAATAGAGATGATTGTAGGCTATACATGAAATCTGTTAACACTAATACAAAAAGATTACGGAAAAAAACTACACTCAGTTCAGATTCATGCAATCATGGATCCTGTCAGTGATCACTTACAGAACAAGGTAAAATGAATCAAGGTCAACTACTGGATTAGATAACTGCAGTTACAGTGAATGTGTATGCCCTACACAGCTACAGAGTGTTTGTAATCACAGTTTCACTACCTATTAGTACACAATGTTTTGGTTTAAAGGAGATTATTAAAATATAACCGGTTTCAGCTTTTCCTTTATATCACTCCTGTTATTCTTCAAACCTCTTCTGTAGGTATTACTATAGAAATGTTTCTTTGTGTATAGCTCAATAAGAGCAGTGTAACCATACCCAGTCAGGTTCAGACTTTGCTCTTATCTCTTTTACTACTGTAAAGGTTTCGTTACCGTACTACTGTTTACTACAGTATCTATCACTGATTGCACACAGTTTACCCTGAGGGGACTATAGGCAGCCAGAGTTGCTGAGGCACTGATGTTGATCCTGTCTGTTTCAACAGTAACAGTCACATGTGTGTGGCCCTGTGCCACAGCCTCTAAACACACTCCTCCACAGAAGCCACTACCAGGAGATACAGACCCTGTGGACAGAATTAAAGAAAAAACACAATAGATAAAAATACAGAAGACAGGCAACATAAAAGTAGACTGTGGCTACAAGCTTGTGATAACAGTAAAAATGAAAGGGGCAAAGGACAAATTAAAAGCACACAAAATGGCTTTCGATTGGTGTAGCTGTCCAAGTCTGGCTTTACACAGTGAAACAGTAACACAAAGCAACTTAAAAACAAAGTTGCATGCAACGCACTAAATTCCTCCACTAGTTATACAAATCTGTAGATTGTATTTTATAATGCATCATATCATTTTTGCTTCCACGAGGTTTTTAAATATTTAAAGAATTTTTCTCATCTTTGTTTTTTTCATTTTATATTATATTTTTTCCAGCTGCTATTGCTATTTGTGGTACTTTTCTTTTTTGTGGTATTTTGTCTTTTTATCTGTTGTATGCATGTCAAGCCTTTGAAATATAATGTTTACGCAGCCATTATGGTTATAGCCTGCCTGACGTCTCACTCATCCTGTCCTAAAAGCACAAGTCTCCACTTCTGTAATGATTTTCATCCTTTGGATTACAAATAAATCTGACCTCCATCAGAAGAATTAAATGTGGCACAACCTAAGGGTGCGGGAAAAACTTGATTCTTGGGTGCATCGCGATGCGGACGTGATCGTTTCTGAATTGATTGATAAATGTCAAAAATTGATTTTCTAAATATTTAATTTATAATGTAAAGTTGACAGAACGTAAAAGGAGGAACTTGAAAGCACCCGGACAGTCTGTAACGGTACATAATAAAAACACAATGGATGCGCGAGAAATCTGACCGGTACACTCTGCATTAAAAGCCAGGTTAGGTCAAGAGTCACAACCCAAATGATGAGAAGAGCCATTTTGTCCTTTCAACAAAAATCAAACCACATTCGGAGCCACAACATTTAATGTCCAGTATATCTCAGTATGTGATAATGTCGTATTATAGGTTAAACAATATAAATGAGAGCGCAGATTTACTTTGCTCTGCTTTAAGCTTTAGCTATAGCTGCTTTCCTCAAAAGTAGAACAGTTTCTTGTAAAACGTCTCTCAACGTTCGACTGTTTCACGAAGCTGAAGTTGCTTCTCATTCGCCATGCGATTTCTCGTTCGAATTTTCCCATTCCACCTTAAACTCTGCCTGAGGCTGCGAATGTAGATATTGGAAGTAATGCATTATGGATCATTACCAAGTCCTTAGACAGTAGGAAAACAGAAATCCTGTATACAAAAAAAAAAAAAAAAAAAAAAAAAAGATCCATCGATAATCGTTTATAATCGCATCGTAGCCCTCTGGATCATAATTGAATCGAACTGTGAAGTGCCTAAAGATTCCCACCCCTAGCACAAACAACCATTTAAACAGCTGTTGGCATTAGTTGGTTAGTTAATGCAGCTGGTTGGAAACTCACATTTATTGTCATGGCTTAGGAAACTGACAAAATTGAGTCAGTTGTGGGGGGTCTCCTTTTCAACTGCTCAATAAACTATCTTCTGATTTTATTTCTGGTCCAATAAAATCAATGGCTTGATATCCAATTGATGCGATCACGTGATGCATTATCAGCCTTTTAACCAGCTGTCGCATGAAACTTGTTTCACCAAGTTACACTTGCAAGTTACACTCGCAACTGCAGTGGCTGAGTTTCAGAAGAGTTGCATGACAGTTTACATTATGTAACTTAAGTGCAGTTCACTTCTTTGCAGATTTCAAGTAACAAAAGTTGCATTAAAGTATCACTGTGTGAAGCCAGCTTAACACATTTACTGCCTGCTACTCATCGTACAGCATAATCACTGAATGCTAAATGTTGCAAGAAAATGTAATTATGAATTAAATAGTCTAGTCAAGTTTTGTACCTTTTTCCCAGTCCTCATCTTTTTTCATATCTTTGTATAGTACTACAGTTACATTAGCAGCAATATGACATTGACTTGGGTTTAAAATTTTAAATAAATACAAAAACATAAATAGCCTGTTGGCCTACAGGGTGGTGACAGGCAGAGCACGGGAAAGATGTACCTGATGTGAGTGTGAAGACTCCAGCAGGTTCGGTGTGGACGTGCAGAGAGAGGTGAGAGCAGTCTAGAACTGACAGAAAGCTTCCATTCCAGGCTTGTGATGACTTGGCCGTGTCAGACTGAGGGTATGTGTTGGCATCATGATGCATATTGAGGTTTGTGTGTCCCTGAGAGTGTGTATCGAATGTGTCCTGAGTCCCCCAAACAGCCAGAGGAAGATCTATCTTCTCCCCAATTTTACAGTCACCCTGCTCGGGCATCAGCTTCAGCCAGACAGGCCTCACAACCAGCACCTGCTTACACACACACACACACACACACACACACACACACACACACACACACACAACACACACACGATATTAATAGGAAATAAGACTTTTACAGTTAGTTCCATCCACACAATCTGACAGGTTGAAAAGCATTCCATCAGGCATGGCAAACATTCAGACCCCAAACTACCACAAACCACAAGGAACGTGGATTACATTAATTTTATAACACACATAATTATGCAATTATATATGAATGATATCATTCTGTATCAACAGTTTTGAGCCTGCACTTTTCCGCTTGACTCCATGACAAAAAAAAGGAGTTTTTACAAAAAAAAAAAAATTGTGCACAATAACTTTTATAAACTTGAAATCGTAATAAAATACCTCTTCTATGTACAAACACAAATGCAGTAGGGATTAAAAACTTCCAAGGCAGAATTTCTCTGCTTATGTCAGTGACATTGCATATGAAATAAAGAACATAAACATGCTTCTGTTTTCCCTCGAGACTTCTTTAGGTTAACTAGTCATTTGTCCACTTCTGTGGTACATGAATATGCCTGTAGCTCTGTGCAGAGTCAAGTTTCAACTCACTAAGATGCACTGAAGTAAGTAGGTTGGTGGAGCATCTGTTTATTAGAGCCAGGTGTTTTAGATTAGTTTTGGAACTTCTACAGGAAGGCCTATTTCCAGGAATAAGTCTAACAGATGAACTGCATTGCTACGTTCATCAACACACTCAACTAATGCTCCTTTGTTGATTCAGGCCTTTCAAAATGGGACATGGATAACAGCCAAAGCACTACACAGAGCTCAGAAGTGCCACTCTACTTGTCCTGGTTTTGTCTGTGTGCTTTCATTTGGGTTTTTTTTTTTTACCTGTCCAAATGCTTTGTGAAGTGGGTTTCTGGCATCCGATGCCTCAATATGAGCCTGGCCTCTCTTTTCTCCTGCTAATACCGTGCCATTTACAGTCACTGTCGCAATTTCACTGTCAGACACATCCCAGTTTAGAGAGCCGCTACCCCCACGCACCTGCAGACACAAAAATGCACATGTGGTACTGTACAGTTTGTGAAGGTGTTACTAGGCCAAATCATGTCTTCGTCTGATAAACAGTACTCAAAGCTTTCATCTTGGAGAGAGGGGAGAAAATCAAGCTGCTTCACATCTGAAAAAAATCCACGTTTTTAGTCCATCCTTCCACTGTGAAAAGACAGCTCAGCGCTATGAGTCTGAAAGGACGTGTAGCTGTCAAGAAGCCGTTACCGAGATACAAAAAATATATATATTTAACCACTGAGCCTTACATATGCATACATGTAAGGGTGGGGAATATGACAAATATAATAGGAATAGTTTTTCGTGATGCACAATATGTAACACAAAGTTTCCATGGTTTGCAAACAAGTTGGACAAAATGTACTTTCAAAACAACTGTGCCATATTCAGTGTAGTTTAAACTTTAAGTAGGATCAAGAACAAAAATAAAACAATTAGTAACACATAAAAATAGGCTAATGTCTAGTCACCTACAGTTATTTAAAAAGTCAAACATTTAAATATGTTGTCGATTTACACATACTACAGAAAACACAATTCTGCGATTGTCACGCATAGTTACAGTTTATTTGTTGAATGTGGCAAAAGTTATGGCACATTTTATGTTATGGTTTGTTTTTCCAGTATGTTAATCTCAGGAAAATATACAGAAATTGTGCTCTGTAAATAGCAGAATTATATTCATGTATTCAGAGTATGTTCATTCATGTTTAAGTGTGTACTTTGTAGATGTGTGAAAAATCAACAAAACATGTGATTTGAGCAGAGATGTTTTAACTTTGCATACAATTGTATAACAATTTACTGTAATGTATAGAAGCCTAGAATTATTACAATATTTATTATAAGCACTGAATTTCCATTATATAATTATTTAGTAACTTATGCAGTCACTCTACACTGGTTGTTATTTAAAGGTCTTTTTATAACACATGCAGTTGTTCAGTGTTCTAGCAGTACTGACAATATCCCAAACATACAGTGACCACAAAAATGCTATACTTACAAATGCGTGAAGATGATTTTGTTAAGAAACTCCTGTACCTGTAGCTTGTACTGATACTGCTCATTTCTGGGTTGCCAGGGAAACACAAGCACAGAAGGCAGCAAAGTGAGGGGCTCATAGATCTCCACATCCTGCTGCACTCTGATTGGTGGAATGAGGGGTTGTACTTCACCATCCTATGAGACAAAAGTATTTATTATGAATAGAATGTGGTCACAGTCATTAATTTGTTTGTAGGTAGCTTGACCAGAGGAGGATAGGTCCCCCCCTCTTGTGAGCCTTGGCTCCTCCCAAGGTTTCTTCCTCAGCTCTGAGGGAGTTTTTCCTTGCCACTGTCGCCCCTGGCGTGCTTACCTGGGTTTTCTTACATTTTTACAACTGGTTTTCTGGAATTCTCTGAAGCTGCTTTGTGACATCAGTTGTAAAAAGCACTATACAAATAAATTTGAAATTTGATTTGATAATGTTAAAATCATTGAATAAGACATTGTGCAATTAATAAAATGTAATGTGTGTAACATTAGGAATACAATGAACTGTAATATCAATTGCTTCAATTGTTTGTTTTCATGTGAGCAGTCACATTTAACAGGATTGTTTTCTTTTTCAAACAGAAAGTAAATTTAATATCAATGTGATCAACTGTGTAACTCCCTATGTGATGAATTGATATAAAAGGAAAAAATATTTTAAAAAAAACATTGTATGATACTACAGGGAGATTCACTCGAAAGAGGCCCAGAATATTCTGTAATAACTCTTGCTAGGACAAAGCAATCTGAAAGAAACAATGTGCAATGTGCACCTCGGCATAGTGAACTTCAAACAAGCGGGGATGCTCCTCCGTTGAAGCGATAAGTTAGACGCTGGACAACCGTTGTGACATTTAACCTCCGGAGATCACCAGAGAAAACAGGCGATCACTTCCTGCATAACATCTAAAGCAATCGATTAGACATACGTCAAGGTATGTCGCATATTTTTTTTGGATCAGATTGCTTCATTGGAGAATATTCAGGGCCTCTTTTGAGTGAATCTTCCTGAATAATTTGTTGTGAAATTACATCCAGCCCTCAATCAAACACACTTTAGCCTTCTACGCCAGTGAAGTAGAACTACACAAGTGAAACAACTGTCTATTCTCTAAAAACATTACCCAGATTTTTATGGTGTGTCAAAGAACAATAAGTTCTTATTTACTTTACACCCAGGAAATGGTGCCACTGAATGAAGAGACAAACAGACAAAAGAACAGCTGGTCATACGAAGCAATAGACTAACAGCAGGCCTGTATGTAATGTTATGAAAGATGTGTCTCGTGATATAATTTGTGGCAGCTAGATTTGAATTTCCCCATATTCCACCATGCATTTTGTGTGTGTGTGTGTGTGTGGGGTGGGGGGGGACGGAGACGGACAGTAAACTGGCTTTGCCAAGCTGACGTAACAACCCCGTATTTCCAAAGGTTCATATATCTAAGGACTAAACATCTGAAGGTGTGATAAGAGAAGCAGGAAGTGAGAGGGAAAACTGATTGGCAGTATTGTGTCTTTGTGCTACATTCCAAGAGGAAAAAGTAAGAGATGTGCTGATAAACTGTGTGTGCGTGTTACTTTGCTAAGCAGGCCAGACAGCATGGCAAAAATTGAGGTGCGTCCTGCTGCGCGAGTCTGCACCAGGTGGCTGGAGAGATTAGGGGAAGAGTCCAATACTGCAAATTTGTCACACAGCTCCACCACCATCATCACATTCTGCAGAGAGAGATGGGAGAGCACACATTCACATGGAAAAAAAAGAGACTCGGTGAAAACACACAAGCCACAAACCATTGATCCAGTGGATAAATGCTATGTCCTTGAGGGACTAAGGCAGGTGGTTCTCAGCATCTTGGAAGATGCTGGTTTGTTTGCATTGTGTGTCAATAAATGAACAAAATCAGCATATTTAGCACCCCAATTATATAATATCCACTGCAATATTAATTATTAGTTATAATTACAGTAGTTTTCATAACAGTTATTAAAATAAAGATCTTTATCAGAAATATAAAATCACATGAAAAGATAATTTACTGGTACAGAAAGAATGATTACTACATACACAATACACCTATAATATCCTGCACATCAACACCATCATAAATATTCCATTACTGTTTATTCACGTGATCAATATTACAATTTTAAGCATCAACTGACATTACTTTGCTACCCTCTACTTTTTAGAGCATCCAATGTCTTTGGATGTGTTTCAGGATCTTTATTTCTGCCCTGCTAGAGCTGCCCCAGTCAACTGTAACTGCTGCTATTATGAAGTGGAAACATCTAGGGAACGTCCATAGCGTGTAGAAGTCTGTTCTCAGTTATCACTGAGCTCAACATCAGTGTAAAATCTTCCAAGAACAGTGTTTAGGATTAGAATGGATTAGAATTTATGATGGATTAGGTTGCCAAGGCTGACCAGCAACTAACAAGCCTAATAACACCATGTGCAAAGCTTTGGCTACAGTGGTATAAAGCATCATTTCTCAACCTATTCCTTCAGGCCCACCAGTCACTTCCAAGTTCTTGCTCTAACCTAGTATGCTGTGGAACCATCAAACCTCACCAATTGGCAGTCCAACAGATTCCTTTTTAAATGATATGTTAGTGTTAATAATGGCAGTACCTGTGACAGATGAACCACGTGGCCTGCGCTGTCACGAACCTGAACCATCAAATGATACTGACGCCCAGTCTCCAACACCCACCTGTCCTCTTCCTCTTTTATACTCAGAGCTGTGACATGCAAACATAAAAACACACATATACACATGCAGATAGTTCTTCTTTAAAACCGCATCCTCCTCAAGTCCCACTATGACTGCATCTCAAACATCTCAAAAATCACTACTGTTTTTTCAAAGCCTGTGTCTATAGCAGGTTCATCTGCCTTAACAGTTCAACTTTTGGCTGTTCAAAAGCAAGAGTTTCCAGTTAATGTGTTTACTGACATCCAGGTTTGAACATGCCTCAGGTGTATTTTAAAGTGAGTGCAGTGGTGAGTGGGCAGGTGTGCAAAGGTCAACTCACTCAGGTAGGTGGGCGCCACCACGTGCACACTGGAGCGAGGGAGGTGGGACGCTGACTCATGCTGCACACCTGGGTCATGGCTCAGTTCAGGAACGTACAAAACAACACACTTTAACAGCATTAGGACAACTGGGTTTTTATATAAGAGTACGTGTGTCCTGGCTCTAGAATTTATTATCCACTGTGATAGAAAATGAACATTTTGCTTGCCATTTAAGAACTTTTACATGTCACTTCTACAATGCATGTAAAATATTAGAGCGTCAGGATTTAACACCAGAATATCAGAACTAAAACACAAGAGCTTAGGCTATCATTTTCATCAGAAGAAGTAAATGATCAGATATACAGACAATAGTTCTTCTTACATCTGACGTGGACAGATGAATGGCTTATATCAATGAAAAAATTAATTTCTTCAATCGTTTGAAATAAAAGTACGATATAGTACCAACAAAAAAAAAAACTAAACCAATAACAAAAACGTTGGGACTGTACGTGAAAAGCTAATAAAAACAAAGTGATCGGTATGAAACTGAAAATGGTCCAAAACACAGTGTTATATTTTACATGTTGAATAGTTTTTCGTAAATGTATGATCACATCAAATTTGATGCCTGCAAAACATCCCAAAAAAAGTTGTGAGAGAAATATATTTACCATTACGTCACATTTCCTTTCCTTTTAACAGCACTTAGCAAATGTTTCTGGACCGAAAACACCAACTGGTTCTGTCTTAAAAGCATAATTTTCAGTTATTTTACATTTTATTTGTGCTTAATAAGACATTTCCAATGAGAGACAGTTCTAACCCATGCAGAATGTGGTTTGATATTGTCATGTTGAAAAAAGCTTAGGTTTCTATGTTGCTCCAAAATTTGTTCATGGTGCTTTCCCAGATGTACAGGTTACCCACTAATACCCCCTCACACCATGACAGACCCTGACTTTTGAACCTTATGTTGGCAACAATCTGGATGATGCTTTACTTCTTTGGCTCAAAGAAAACGCTGACCATTATTTCCATAAAAATTCTGAAAGGTTGACTCATCAGACCATGTTTGGACTGTACATCTGTCCATTTCCTGGATGCTTCTTTCATGTCTAAACATAACTGCATCACCTGTTTAATATGTTATTTGAATATTTCATAATGCTCCTAGTCTAAAATTGCAACTCTCTCCACTTTAGAATGTGTCGCGGGCCTGAATTTCAGAATAAATGTATATTTACAAAAAAAAAAACAAAAAAAACAATGAAGTTGATAACATTAAATATTACACATCTTGTCTTTGTACTGTTTTTATTCAAAAAGTCAAAGTAGATTTATAAATTACTGCTTTCAGTTGTGCCTTTCACCCAATGACAGCTGGGATAGGCTCAAGACCCCCTCACAACCCAGAAGAAGTGGGTTAGAAGGTAGGTAGGTGTGTGTGTGTGCTTTCAGTTATTTGCACATCACCTATGAGCCCACCTTTTTGGAACTGTTTTTTTTTTTTATGTAAACAATGTAAAAGTTTCAAAACATACAATTCACTTCCCAGTATATCAATTCTATATAAGGAGACCAGGGTGAAAAAAACAGCTCATTTGCTTTTACTTTTTTTTTTTTGTTATGTCACTGGCACTCAATGCATTCACATCTGCTTAGCCCAAACATTCATACTGAAAATATGAATGAAAATAAGAAAAATTTCAGGGCAGTCAATCTGAAAAGATGTCATTTACATATACAACATGACCAAAAGTTTGTGTGTCCAAGTATGAGCTTCTTGTACATCCCATTTCAAAACCATCAGCATTAATATGTTGGCCCCAATTTGTGGCTACAACAGCCTCTGCACTGAAAGCTTTCCACAAGATTCTGGAGTGTTTCTGTGGGAATTTGTGGCCACATTCAGTCAAAAGAACATTTGTGAGGTCAAGTACTGATGTTGGACAAGCAGGCCTGGCTTGCAATAGGCATTCTAATTCATTCAGAGGATCTTCATTGAGTTTGATGTCATGGCTCTGTGTAGACCACTGGAGTTTCTGTACAACAAATTAATCAAACCATGTCTATATGGAGCTCACACACAGTCATGCTAGCATGCTAACTTCTATTCAAAAGGTAAGAATGCTTTCTACTTCTCCTGTAAAGTTACCTACATGGAGATATGAGGGTTTGTTCCGACAGCAGCGATGTCCAAAATGTCTTTTTATACTAAAACATTAACATTACCCTTCACTGAAACTAAGGGGTCAAGCACTAACCCTGAAAAACAGTCTCAGCCCATTATGCCTCCTCTACCAAACCCTACTGTTGATGCTAAACATTTGGGTAGGTAGCGTTCTCCTGGCATCTGCCAAACCCAGATTCATCATAAGACTGGCCAGATACATTTCTCAATGCGCATATCTTCTGCTATAGCGAGTGATGCCTTCAGCATTTGACTGCCTCTGTAAATTCACGTGGTGCATTGCTCGTCTATGTGGCTATGTGCTTAATATTTATACACCTGTGAACAATACTTGTGCCTAAAACCAATAAACTCAATAATTGGGAGGGTGTTCACATACCTTTGGCCATATAGTGTTTTAAAGATATCTAAAAAACCAGCCGGTTCAATTCTGAGGGATAAAGAGAGATTGGAAAATTGTCGTGTATAAATGAATGACAGTTTCTGTTAATAAATCCACACAAAAGTCATAAGTGGACATCATGAGAAAAGAAAAAGAAAAAAAAAAACACAAGAGAAATGTAAAATACAGGCCCTCTAAACAACATTCATAAAAAAAAAAAGTGTGCCTGCCGATCTGTTGGAACAGAATGCTAACTGTCAATCCTGTAATGCTAGCTAAGAGACACCCACGCTGGCTAACATCATGCTGAGTGCTGGGGAAGAGAGAGGACCATCCTATCCATCCAAAAAGAGAAGCCAATTATGCTATCGATGTCTGTGGATGTCTACGAACTGGTCATCTCACAACGACACTTGAGGTGGTGGTAGGTAATAAAGGATACTCTGATGTTTAAGTGTTACAGTAGCATGGCCCAGTTGCATCGCAGTCAGTGTGGCTGTGTCCTGGTCAACACTGACGACATCATCACCGTCTTCATTTGCTGATCCCTCGACAACCAGCATATAACCACTTTCAGAAAGAGAGACCTCTACAAGGACACAGAAAAGAATGTTCATGCATTAGTGGCACTAGTTCAGCAAGTGCTCTGAGCTGTATACTGTGGCACTGACATTCAAGGCATGACAATGTCAGTGCACATCTGGGGTAATATTATGGCGATATAGTATTAGTAATGTGTAAAATGCAAGCAAAAACTGTTATATAAAATAATATACTGTGTGTGGGGCTATGTGGGGCCACACAATATGAACGTAAAATGTAAAAAATCAATAATACAAAATTCCAAAACACCGTTTACAATTGTACTAAGTGCAACTGCATTTTTAGACTGTTAGAAAAAGAGTCAGCATTTTAAATTAAGTACAATTTAAATGTAATAAAATATTTTCATTTTTAATGCATTAACAATTGTAATGCCCAGTTTAAATGAAAAGCAAATCACTCACTGAACACCTATGGGAACACTATACAAATACTGGGTAGGGCTTAGCATTCAAACCAGACTTAATTCTTTGTGGCATGGATTCCACAAGATGTAAAAGTCCTTTGAGATTTTAGTCCATGTTGACAAAACTGCATCATGTAATTCATCTAGATTTTTCAGATTGATTCATGCTGTGAATCTCCCATTGTACCACATCCCAAAGATCCTACATATTTTCTGAGGTCCACTTATGGCATTTGTGTGGTTTTATGTACAGTTGTTTTTAACCTCTCTTTATCTCTTCAAATTCAACAGGCTGTTTATGTTACTGTACCTACTTTGTTTTTTTTTCTAAAATATGGTTCCTTTAGAGTATTCTTTAAATAAAGAATTGAAAATTTGAGTATTGAGTTGTTTAGCATGCTACAGCAGTCAAAAATATTGAATTTTCAGTACTTCATGCAAGACTTTTCAGGCAGCAAACTTTTAACAAGTACTGTATGTGAGTATACAAATAAGTATAAAAAAAATCTGATGATAGTAACATTGTGAATACTTCATGTCTGAGTGCACCTTTGTCTCCCTCTTGCTGAATTCTCTGTACGTTGTACTTGATCATTGAACCCAAAAGAAGGTATACATCATCAGCTGGGCTCAGATAAAGTCTGTCCATCACATATAAACTCACACTGGCTTCCACTACCTGCTACACAAACACAAACACTACTGCATCAATGCATAGTGACACATCTAACGGTGGCAATTCAACGGTAATCGTTTTTAAAAGTGTCACGGTCAATTCTAATCATATTTAATTATGTGGCCACTCATTTTTTGCCCTACAATATATTTTCAGTCTGTTTTCAAAATAGACACAAAAAACAAACGGAAAAAAAAAAAAAAAAAAAAAAAATCACGCTGTACTGTATTGCTTCTCCAGCCACATTTTTTGTATTCAGTGCATGTTTAAAAATAATTCTGAATAATACCAAAATAATTTTATCGAATCATGGTCAAGTTTGTGATTTCAGGATGCCCTCCTAAAGAATCGTAAATTAATCAAATTGTTGTGACATGTTTTTCATACTCAATTTGCAAGAAAACACTAGGTCAAGCAAAAAACGTATGTAAATCATCAAACATAAAAGTTCTTACTTCTGACTGGTGTTATAACACAATATAGGGCGGCGGTGAGTAAAGTTGTTTATTTGATGTTTGTCCATATCACCTTTAGAGGGCAGAGCGGAGTAATGTTTGTTTATCTGATGTTTGATGACACCTTTAGAGGGCAGAGCAGAGTAATGTTTGTTTATCTGATGTTTGATGACACCTTTAGAGGGCGGAGGGGAGTAATGTTTGTTTATCTGATGTTTGATGACACATTTAGAGGGCAGAGCAGAGTAATGTTTGTTTATCTGATGTTTGATGACACCTTTAGAGGGCGGAGGGGAGTAATGTTTGTTTATCTGATGTTTGATGACACCTTTAGAGGGCGGAGGGGAGTAATGTTTGTTTATCTGATGTTTGATGACACCTTTAGAGGGCGGAGGGGAGTAATGTTTGTTCATCTGATGTTTGAAAACACCTTTAGAGGGCAGAGCGGAGTAATGTTTGTTTATCTGATGTTTGATGACACATTTAGAGGGCAGAGGGGAGTAATGTTTGTTTATCTGATGTTTGATGACACATTTAGAGGGCAGAGGGGAGTAATGTTTGTTTATCTGATGTTTGATGACACATTTAGAGGGCAGAGCGGAGTAATGTTTGTTCATCTGATGTTTGATAAAACTTTTAGAGGGCAGTGGTGAGTAATGTTTATGTGATGTTTGTTAACACCTTTAGAAGGCGGCAGGGAGTAATGTTTGTTTATCTGCTGTTTGATAAAACCTACAGAGAGCAGCGGGCAGTAATGTTTGTTTTTTTTATGTTTGTTAACACCTTTAGAAGGCGGCGGGGAGTAATGTTTGTTTATCTGCTGTTTGATGACACCTATAGAGAGCGGTGGGCAGTAATGTTTGTTCATCTGATGATTGAAAACACCTTTAGAGAGCAGCAGGGAGTAGTGTTTGTTTATTTGATGTTTGTTAACACCTTTAGAAGGCAGCGGGGAGTAATGTTTGTTTATTTTCTGCTTGATAAAACCTTTAGAGGGCGGCAGGGAGTAATGTTTATGTGATGTTTGTTAACACCTATAGAGAGCAGTGGGGAGTAATGTTTGTTTATTTTCTGCTTGATAAAACCTTTAGAGGGCGGCAGGGAGTAATGTTTGTTTATCTGCTGTTTGATAACTCCTTTAAAGGACAGTGGTGAGTAATGTTTGTTTATCTGTTTGATAACTCCTTTAAAGGACAGTGGTGAGTAATGTTTGTTTATCTGCTGTTTGATAACTCCTTTAGAGGACAGTGGGGAGTAATGTTTGTTTATCTGTTGTTTGATAACTCCTTTAAAGGACAGTGGTGAGTAATGTTTGTTTATCTGCTGTTTGATAACTCCTTTAGAGGACAGTGGTGAGTAATGTTTGTTTATCTGCTGTTTGATAACTCCTTTAAAGGACAGTGGTGAGTAATGTTTGTTTATCTGCTGTTTGATAACTCCTTTAGAGGACAGTGGTGAGTAATGTTTGTTTATCTGCTGTTTGATAACTCCTTTAGAGGACAGTGGTGAGTAATGTTTGTTTATCTGCTGTTTGATAACTCCTTTAGAGGACAGTGGTGAGTAATGTTTGTTTATCTGCTGTTTGATAACTCCTTTAGAGGACAGTGGTGAGTAATGTTTGTTTATCTGTGAATTACTTTTTTCTGTGTTATTTGATGTTTGTTAGGGTTTGTTAAACAGAGCAGGTAAAAGTGGCCTAAGTCCGATCTGTTTCTTCATGTATGATCTGTATGCCAGTGTGAACAGCAAAAAACACAATCTGTCATTTTCAATTCCAATCTATGATACTTTGAAATCTGATACACATCCGATATGCCGCAATGAAACTGTGAAAACCAATAAACATCAGCTCAGGAAACAGGTGTTGCATGGATACACAATGCAGGTCTTGGTGTATGTATTTGTACCTTATGCTCAGGGAGATGGAGGGAGACCTGTACGTGTGTGGAGCCACTGCGGACGCCCTGCAGCAGCACACTGTCCCCTCTCTGCCCCAGCTCCTCCAGAGACAAGATGTGAAGGTCAGGGCTGTAGCTGGTGTCCGAGAAACGTACAAACCTAAATGACAACACATACAGCTCTTCAGTCTGTTCTGTGTTACACCTCAGATCTTTTACAGGTTCATCATCTCCTCTTTATCATCCTCAAAAATATACATCACTACAAGCAGCTTTTTTTAGGGACTTAAATATATGCATCCATTTTTTAGCATTTATAGACCAAATCAGAATGTTTATAAACATAAAAGTTGGCTATACTTCTTGGTGGATACAGGTTAGCATGCAAACAAGTCAATTTACAGCACAATTTTATTTAATTTAATTATCTAATTTATTTAATTTTTATTTACATTTTAACTAAATATTATATACACAATAAAGACAAACATAACACACTGTAATGTCAAATATCCTCAATTATGCAACTGATTTCAGTTAAGCTTTTCACGTTTTCCAGCTTTCAGAAGCAGGAATATGCTTTAGTTAGCATTAATCTCAGTGAGTGATCCTTTGTCTGGTGATAACATTTGCACAGTTCTTTACTTTTCTAGATAAAGATGAAGTTGCCAAGCACTTTTGCATCACTAATAGGACCATCAGTATGTAAACTGGGACAATATGCTGATGTGTTGATTGCTGTTTTCAGTATTATTTCATTGTAGAAAGTCTGACCCAGACAAACCCAGGCTTTATACATGTCAGCCCTGCTGAAGCTAAATTTCACTTGGCTATAACCTTTCCAGCAATGTGAAGTAGGTTAAAAGGTCTCAAATTTCCTTAAAGTTACTGTCAACTCTGTACTGTATCTATGGGACAGTTACAAGGTGAATAACTTTTCTAACCACCTCACATTTACCAGAACACACCTTGTCCAAAAATTCCAAGTCTTTTGGAATAATGCTCTGTGGACTGATGGGGCAAAAGTGAACTTTGTAACTGTAATGCTAAAGAAGGATAATGTTCCATCATCAGTTCATGAATGGAAGGTCAAGCACAGGACATGCAGGAAGACAACAATCATAGGCAAAAGAGCCAGCTCACATCTGAATTGCTCAAAAGACACAACATTAATGTTAAACATGAATGTTTTGTAATGGACGAGTTGAGATCTTGAGGTGCTGTGGCAGGACCTTAAATATGTAGTTAATGCTCAAATGCTTTCAAATGTAGCTGAATTAAAGCAATTCTGCAGAGAGGAATGGGGTAAAATTCCTCAATGAAAATGTGAAAAACTGATCTCCGGTTTTATGAAGTGTTTTATTACATTTACTGCTGCTGAATGTATAGGGGCAATTAGGTTTTTCACATGGGTGATACTAGTGGCGCAAAATGTTTTTTCAATAATTAAAATAATCGTTTAAAAACTGTGTTTCTTTGTGATCACTATTTAGTGTGAAATATGCAAAAAGATGATTTTAGAAAATATGGCTCTATAAACCGGATTTTTTAGCTGAACTATCACTTTATTCTGAATGAAAAATAGCCAAACTTCTATACTTCTGCTTATGTACTTTGATTCCATTATATTCTTTCCTACATTCCTCTCACCTCCCTATCTCTCTTGTATCTGCCTCTGATAACAGCTGCCAGTCAAACTTGAGCCCCGCCAGACTGCTGAAAGTGTTTCCTGACAAACGGAATGTAAAGTAAGAACAAAGCTTTCGAATAATTTTGACGCTTTTACCACTAAACGTTCTCAAAACATTAAGACAACACAATATATTAAATTTAAGAGCATTTCCTAATGGTGTGCACCTGCTGAGTCCATTGCTTGCACAGTTAACAGTAGAGGTGTGTCGTTGATGAAAAGGTGTCTGGTTATCGTCACTATCTGAATGCTCTGGATCCGATCAGTGATGATATCACAGTGTAGAGTTTGTCCAGTCACTGAAATGCAGAGATTGTCATTTTTTCATCATAACATGCCACATATGACCTGTATTTAAGGCGAATTCCAATTTTTCAAAGATCTGGTCTGATGTGTTGTGGTTAGGATAGTGTAGTGGTTAACACCTCTGCCT
Source organism: Pygocentrus nattereri (assembly GCF_015220715.1). NCBI lineage: Eukaryota > Metazoa > Chordata > Actinopteri > Characiformes > Serrasalmidae > Pygocentrus > Pygocentrus nattereri. The sequence goes on along the minus strand of NC_051213.1, from coordinate 42,872,320 downwards.
TCTATACTGTAGACTGGGGTTCAATCCCCCACGAGGGCAAGCACCCTACACTATATAAATAAGAGTCCTTGGGCAAGACTCCTAACACCACCTTGGCCTACCTGTGTAAAATGACCAAATTGTAAGTCGCTCTGGATAAGAGCGTCAGCCAAATACCATAAATGTAAATGTGAAATGGTGCACCGTAGAGAAACTGGCTCTTTACAGCCATAGTGACAGGAACCGAGGTTTCAATGTCGCCAACACAAATATAGCCACTTTGTTTAATGTCCAAAATGACTAGTGAATCTACACGTGCCTTCTGAGTTTGACAATGGCAAAATAGGGCTGAAAAATCATTGTTTGGTAGTATTACACGCTTCAGATTTCTGGTTCCTATCACCACCACTGTATTCCACCAATCTGCACTTACAATCAATAAATTCTCTCACTTTGCGAATTTTGTCTGCGACAGCATTATCTTGGCAAAAATCTTACAGTACAACATGTCATCATTTGTAGCAAGAAAGTTTCGTTTCGTTCACTTTTTGGTTATATTTTGCCTAGGGCACTTCTGAGCATCATTACTCCATGTCTGTAACCACACATTAGATTTCATTTCACAGTAAAATGAGCCCAATCAAGGTTTTAAAGAAAAAGCATTGTTTGCTCATACCTAAAAGCTTCTCAACTGGCATATATTTACCTTATGATTGGCACTTATTTTTTATTTTTTTATGTTTTTTACATACTTTTTTAATACAACACTTCCAATCACAAAAATACAGTTACAATTCCCATTCTTCGCCTTTTGAATCATATGTATATGTACACGGTCACATACACAACAACAGCAACAAAACTAACCAAAAAAAAAAACAAAAAAAAACTTGATAACAATGAAGGATAAAATAATTGAACTAATTACTAAATACCGTGTATTAAACAACACCACCCCTCGCCCAACGCCCCCATCTCAGCTCAACATGACCAACTCACATATTGAAATAAAAATTTGACCATACATCCTCTCAACGTATATTTAATTTTCTCAAGTTTTTAAAAAAAAAATGAAGTCCTTGAGCCAACGGGAGATAGAAGGATATTTAACAGACTTCCAATGCAACAATAAGGTGCGTCTTGCTAGTAAGGATGTGAAAGCTATAATATCCTTCTGTGTAGACTTAAGTGCTAATGAGTGGTCGGGAATCCCCAATATAGCGATCAGAGGGCAAGGTTGGAGATTCACCCCAAGAACAGTGGACATAGACGTAAAATAACCCTCCCAGAAGCCTTTCAGCTCAGGACAAATAAAAAACATGTGGCTAAGGTGACAAGGAGAGCCATGGCATTTATCACATTTGTCTTCCATTTCCGGATACAGTTCAGATAGTCTAGCCTTAGAGAAATGCACCCTGTATAAGACCTTAAATTGAATAAGTCCGAGACGGGCATAAGAGGTTGTAGATCGAATCCTTTCTATGGCCTGTTCCCAGGATTCCGCATGAATTTGTATTCCCAATTCACTCTCCCATTTGCCTTTAAATTTAACAGTTGAGTGGCTACTAAAGGCCAAGATAATGTCATACAGCTTCAAAATATTTCCTCTGTGATGGGGAACAAATGAAAGCATGGTTTCCCACCGCTGTTCTAGAGGTAAAGCGGGGAAATTAGGAAAACACTTAGCCACAAAATTGCAAATTTGAAAATAGCGAAACAAATGAGTAACAGGGAGGCCGTATCGAGATGACAAATTGGCGAAACTATCAAAAACACCATCTACATATAAATATTTGAATTGTGTAATACCCTTGTCATACAACACTGAAAATGTTGTGTCCACAAGTGATGGAGGAAATAAATGATTATTATGTAAAGGACCCAAGGAAGAAGCAGCTACAAATTTAAAGTGCCGTCTAAACTGATACCAGATCTTGAGTGTATTAAGAACCACTTGATTATCAGTGTACAGAGAGGGTACCGTAGGTAAAGAGGAATAAAGTAGAGCAGATATAGAAGATCCCTTACAGCATGATGGCTCCAATTTACACCAAGAGGATCCAGGAGATTTTAACCAGTAACAAAGTTTATGGATGTGAGCGGCCCAATAGCAAGTTAGAAAGTTAGGTAATGCAAGTCCTCCACTAAGTCTGCATCTCTGCAGTAAAGTTTTACGAACCCTAGGTGATTTCCCACCCCAAACAAAAGAACAAATTATCTTATCCAGTGAGTCAAAAAAATGTTTTGGCAGAAAAAGAGGTATTGTCTGAAACAAAAATAGAAATTTTGGTAAAATATTCATTTTAACAACATTGATCTTGCCAATTAATGAAAGGGGGAGATTACCCCATCTTTGAATATCGGAAGTAATCTTTAAGATGAGGGGAGTGAAATTAGCAGATGCAAGGCTAGATAAAGAACGAGTCACATTGATACCTAGGTATTTAAACCCCGATGGACTATACTGAAAAGGTAAATCTGACTGTTGAAGATGACAAGCTGCGATATTCACGGGAAAATACTCACTTTTCCCCAAATTTAATTTGTAACCTGAAAAGGTGCTGAAGTTCTCCAAAATACTTAAAACAGGAGGGATCGAAAGTGTGGGATCTGTTATATATAATAACAAATCATCTGCATACAACAATAATTTATATTCAAGTCCGTTATTCCTTATTCCTTTGAATAAGGAGGAAGATCTTAACGTAATAGACAGAGGCTCGATAGCAATGGCAAAAAGCAAAGATGACAGAGGGCAACCTTGGCGACTTCCACGTCCAAGGGCAAAATAATCAGAATAAACATCATTAGTGTGGACACTGGCTTTAGGGGATGAATAAAGGAGGCAAATCCAAGAAATAAATTTATCACCAAACCCGAATTTCCTCAAAACCGCAAACAAGTACTCCCACTCTACCCTATCGAATGCCTTTTCAGCATCTAAGGAAATTACAAGTTCAGGAAGTTCAGCTGAATTTTTTGAGTAAAATATATTAAAAAGTGTGCGGGTGTTAAACAGTTGACGTCCCTTTATAAACCCATTTTGCTCTTCAGATATAATATGAGGAAGCACATTTTCTAAACGGGATGCAATTACCTTAGCTAACACCTTTACATCAGCATTGAGCAAAGATAATGGTCTGTAGGACCCACAGGAGGTTGGATCTTTGTCCCTCTTGAGAAGGAGAGCAATAGTGGCTTGTGTCAGAGTTGGTGGCAGTGAACCACTTTCTAAGGATTCATTGAATACGGATAAAAGTAGTGGAGCCAATTTACCAATAAATGTTTTGAAAAATTAAATCGGAAACTCATCAGGGCCTGGGGCTTTGTTAGATTGCATAGCTTTAATTGCAGTTGAAACTTCTTCAAGGGAGAGTGGGGAGTCTAGTTGCCTAGCAGTGTCAATGTATCAATGACAGGATTCAAAAGGTTCAGAAGAAATTCGTTCATTTTAGTGTCATCTGCAGGGAATTCAGATTTATATAATGAAGAGTAAAACGATTTGAAAGTAACATTAATTTCTAAGGGATCTGTAGTAATAATATCATGAAGGTTTTTAATACTAGGTATCAAATGGGAAGTGGCCTGCCATCGTCGCTTACTGGCACATCAGTTACTTGCCTTGTTACCATGTTATATGAGCCACGACTGCATAGTAATAAGCGCTCTGCCTCTTTAGTTGAAGTGAGATCAAATTCTGCTTGCAAATCAAAACGCTGCTTAAGCAGTTCCGGGGAAGGGTTCAGTGCATATCTTTGGTCAAGGTTACTAATAGCAGATGAAAGTTCATTAAGCCGAGCATTAATCATTTTATTAGAAAAAACAGTAAGAAATAATTTGACCTCTCAGGTAACATTTAAGCATCTCCCAAAGCAATGAATATGAAGAAGAGTCATTTTGATTGAAAGACAAGAACTCATCAATGGAGCTTGACATGAGTTCACAAAATTCCTTGTCCGCCAAAAGAAGAGAGTTAAACTTCCAGAGTGGTGGGCTATGTTGATGGGTAGAAAATAGAATACCTAGTAATAAAGGTGAGTGGTCAGAAATTACAATACCCGAATAGTCTGAAGAATTAACACAAGAATTAAGTGTACTGTCGATAAAAAAATAATCAATCCTAGAATATGAGTGGTGCACCTGGGAAAAGAAAAAACTTTTTGACAGAGGGGTTACGAAACCTCCACGGATCAACAAGACCGTTCCATTTCATAAAATCAGAAAATACATTGGACATGGCAGATTGAGTCAGATTACAAGGATTAGAGCGGTCCAAGAACGGGTCAAAAACACAATTAAAATCCCCTCCGAAGATCAGCAGGTGAGTATTCAAGATACTATTCAACAATCTGTTAGCGAATTCAGCATCATCGAAATCCGGGGCATATAGGCCTGCATTTGCCAACAAAACCTTTTTTTGCATTAGGGTACCAGCAACTATGAGTTATCTGCCATTCCTATCAGCAATAACATCTGTGGATGAGAACTGAACTTTTCTGTTAATTAAAATAGCGACTCCTCTAGCTTTTTTCAATTAAAGTTTGAGTGGAAGACTTGACTTACCCATGGGCAATGTAACCTACGATGATCTTTAATACGAAGATGAGTCTCCTGTAAAAATACTAAATCAGAGTTTAAACGTTTCAAGTGTGTAAAAACTTTAGATCTCTTAACAGGATTACCCATACCTCTAATATTCCAACTAATAAATCTAAGAGGTGTGCCTGGCCCAGCAATGCTGGGATCTATATTGGCATTAACCATTAAAAAAAAAAAAAAAAAATGCAAATGGCCATAGAGAGCCAAGGTGGGACACCCTCCCCCAGAATATGCCTAAAACAAAAATAGACCCAAAGTCCCCTCGCAAACCCAGAACAAAGGGGACAGCAGTGTTTCCCACATTAATCTAAAGTTGTAGTTCACACTAATGTTGAACTACCCGGAGACCACGTGGAGCAAAGTAAGCAAGAAGAAGAGACCGAAGGAAAAAAGAGAAGAAAAACCTCCCGCCGATTTCAACAAAATTTAACGGTATGCGCACAATGCAAAATGTGATATATTAAAAAAAAAAACTCACATTGCAAAATATAGTTTCATCTAAAGGTGAACATTCCAACAAAACAATAAAAAGATGACTGCCCTAAGAACACATCAAATTTTCACACAGACCGGGATACCATAAAGCACATGAAAACACAAATTAGCAAATAACAGCAGGCCCACACAAAAAGATGCAGAAAGCATAAAATGAGGTAGTGCTGATCCGATCACACATGCAACAATATAAAACCTGGTATATCCTTTTTATATGTCAGTGTCCAGTGAAATTGAAAGACATAACAAAACAAAATGCCTGCTATCAACAAACAATAATAACACCGACCTAATTAGTGCAACAAACCAGTAAACCACCTAAGACTGTACAGGTGGGGAATTAAGGCTAGTGAGTCCATAAACTCTAAGCAATAATAGAGCACAGAACTAAAAAGCTGTTAGAGTTCACTCAGACATCAAGGTTTTGACAAAGCGGCTGGCTTCCTCCGCTGAAACTAAGTCCTTCTCAACACCGCTGTATGTTATGCGAAGTCGCGCATCATCAATGCCACGAAGTTGGCGCCTGACCTCATTGAGCGCAGCTCGAGCCCGCGCTACCTTGGCAGTGTAGTCAGGGAAGATCGAGATGATCTGGTCTCTGACTTTAATCTGTCGGAGCTCTCTAGTGCGGCGTAGAATGTCAACACAATCACTGGGATAATGAAATCTGCACACAATAACTCGCAGACGATCACCGGGCTTGGGTTTGGGTTGGAGGGTCCGGTGGGACCGGTCCAAAAGCGGCTCCTTTACCAGACCGAACGCTTCCTTCAGCATGGCAGCTACAGCAGCAGTGGTACAGGTGTCAGGACCCTCCGGTACTCCCAGTATCCTAATGTTGTTACGCCGAGATCTGGACTCCAAGTCTTCACATTTATTTTCCAGCTTGGCTACGTTAGCTGTGAGGGACTCGATAGTAGCTTTCATCGCGGCGATATCGTCAGAGCACTCGGTGACTGCGTGCTCCATCTCTCCGACCGTACCTTTTAGCTTGGACATGGCAGCATCATTAGCAGCTTTATCATGCGCCAGCTGGGTCTTCACCGCTTGCAGGTTGAGCTGGATAGTAGACAAAACGCCGAGAGTATCTTAGAGCTCCTTTTTGAAGATCTCAGCAATATCTTTCCTCAACGAGGCCAGCAACTCGAGCTTGAGAGCAGCGGTGTCGGGGTTACCGTGCGTCGAGGCAGCCTCTACAGGAGCCGACGGTGCACACGAGGATGCGGTCACAGTTTGTGAACCAGGCCGCAGTTGTGTGTGAATAGTATTGCGAGTTTTAGAGTTTTTACCAGACATCTTATGCAGTCCAAAGCTAGACTTCCCAACTGAAAGTACAGCAGAGTAAGGTATGACTATATATAGGACCAAAAAGCGCAGATTAATTACCATTTTAAATGAAATCGGCAGGAGCTTTCAAACTAACGTCCTACTCCATTGCAGCTCAGCCACTCCCCCCCCCCCCCCATGATTGGCACTTATGACACATATGCATATCACATGTAATTTAGAGAAAAAAAGTCTCATCATACTTTTTTTTCCTTTTTTGTAAATCATTAATTTCCTAATAAAGTGGTAATTCCTTAATCCTTGTCTGGGGCCTGGGGATAAATCCTATTTGAGTGTGCATGCGTCAATTTCAGCCAAAAGAGCACTTGTGAGGTCAGGCACTGATGTTGTATGAGAAGACGTCACTCGCAATTGTTGTTTTAATTTAATCCCAAAGGTGTTCAATGGGGTTGAGGTCAGGGCTCTGCACCACTGCCCTGACCACTGGAGTTCCTCACCCCAAAACTTGTTAAACCATGTCTTTATGGACACAAGCTCTTACAAACGTGATGGTCAGCTGTCCATATACTTTTGTCAATATAGTATTTCTAAACATACACAATTCATTTAAACCAAGCACATCTGAGCCTGCTGAATTTTTCCCATTCTTAATTAAACTCACCAAACTTCACCATGTACTCACTCATTACTTTATGAGCTTCATCTACCTTATAGGTTCACTATATACACAGATCTGGCATAACATTATGAGCAACTCCTTGTTTCTACGCTCATTGTCCATTTTATCAGCGCCGCTTACTATATAGGTACACTTTGTAGTTCTATAATTACAGGCAGTAGTCCATCTGTTTCTCTGCATATTTTGTTAGCCCCCTTTTAGTCTGTTCTTCAGTGGTCAGTACCCCCATAGATCCTCACAGAGCAGGTACTATATGCATCATTGTCAGCACTGCAGTAATGCTGATGTAGTGGTGGTGTGTTAGTGTGTGTTGTGCTGGTATGAGTGGATCAGACACAGCAATGCTGCTGGAGTTTTTAAACACTGTGTCCACTCACTGTCCACTCTATTAGACACTCCTACCTTGTCAGTCCACTTTGTAGATGTAGAGTCAGAGACGATAGCTCATCTGCTGCTGCACAGTTTGTGTTGGTCATCCTCTAGTCCCTCATCAGTGGTCACAGGACACTGTTGGCTGGATATTTTGGTTGGTGGACTATTCTCAGTCCAGCAGTGACACTGAGGTGTTTAAAAACTCCAGCAGCACTGGTGTGTCTGATCCACTCAGACCAGCGCAACACATACTAACACACCACCACCACATCAGTGTTACTGCAGTGCTGAAAATCATCGAGCAACTAAATAGTACCTGCTCTGTGAGGGTCCATGGGGGTCCTGACCACTGAGGGGGTCTAAAAGGGGGCTAACAAAACATCAGAGAAACAGATGGACTACAGTCTGTAATTGTAAAACTACAAATTGCACTTATATAGTAAGTGGAGCCGACAAGGAGCATAGAAACAAGGAGATTGTCATAATGTTATGCCTGACCGGTGTAGATATAAAATTACAAACTGTCGCCCATCTGTTACTGCACAAATTATCAACCCCCTCTGTCCAATTTAACACTGGTCAGTTTCTGACCAAAGGCCCACTGTTTAGACATTATTAGTGTGTCAATTGAGAGTACACCAAGATGCAAAAATATCCAGCCAAGAGAAGCTCTCTGGTCAGAAACTGAATTCTGCTAAAAGCTTCAAGGTAGGAGTTTCTACTAAAGTGGCCAATGACTGTAACTGACCTTAAGGAAGTCTCTCACTCTAAACTGTCTCTAAACATGCTTTGCTCATTTCTCTGTTTTGGTTGTACTCACCGGCGTCCTGTGCCTGCACTACGGCAGCTCCACGGCTCTGGGGTGAATGTGGGGCAGACAGGGCTGACACCAGGGCATACTGACTGCAGGAGGACAGAGGCAGCAAGATGGGAGGACTGGACGAGGAGAGGGGGTACACCCTAACCCCTTCGGGCCTAGAGGACACCCTAAATGAATCCAACAATGCTTTAGATACTTAGGCCCAATCCCATTTCACCCCTTGCCCCTAACACTTAGCCCTACCCCTCCATTTTTCGTGTTCTAGGGATAGGTTTGTCCCGATTGTTGTTGAGATGGAGGGGTAGGGTGTTAGGGCTATTTGGCCATTCAAACGGAGATTTTTCAGAGGCTCACTACAAACGGAGTGTTATGAGAAAACTCCCAGAATGCTATGCGAATCAGCAGCAAGATGGCTGCACAAGCGCCCAAGAGACACAAAAATGTATTTCCCTGTTATAGAGCCATTGTATTGTAAGAGAACCATTGTAATAGCATTTTATGGTCATTTTCTTCATAACACATATTAAAATGGCTAGTAATACACTGATGTCCCTGTCGCTACCTGGAGAAACTTCCCGTTCTACCTTAAATGGTGCAGCAGTTACGTTCTGGTACCTGAGGTTGCCTCACCATTTAAGGTGGAAGCGGAAATTGATCATGAAGCTGGCGATTAAAAAGCCAAGTTCAGCTTCATATCAACAAAGAATTCTTGGTGGCAATAATAAATAATTGTCATCCCCTCTTTGAAGGCGTATAATGCCCTAAATGTATTAAAGCAGTGAGGAGCTGGACTTTCCCCTCCTCTGCTGTCACTGCAGGCTGGCAGGGTCGCCTACAGAGCAGCGCTAGTAGCTGTTAATGAAGTGACAGTTTTTTTTGGTTTGTGCTCGTTTTTTATTCGGTGACTCGTTTGACTGATTGACGTGTAAAACTGAAGTTGTGAATGAATCGCGAACGCCCTGCTTTTCAGTCTCCTTTGAATAAACAGCAAATGTCAGTGTGATATACCATTATTGCTATAGTATGGAGACAAAGCAGGAAAACACGTCCTGATTATTTTCTCCAGGCTATTTTAAATGTGATTCACCTGTCCTGTCATGTGACACACAAGCGAGATCACCGCAGCTGGAGCCGGCATGTCGGAAATAGCCGGAAAATCTCATCTCGTCTGTTTACGTGACGCTGACGACAACTGATGATGCATCCGGTTCTTGAAGGGATGTCTCATTTCATAGGGGGAAGATTTCAACCACTACCCCTAATAGCTCAGTTTCAAGGGGGAGGGTTACACTCAAAAACAAGGGGTAGGGGAAAAAATAAGAAATGGGATTGGGCCTTAGAGTAGGAGATACACAAGGCTAAACAGCATACGTGATTCCATGATGCCATTTAGCTCTTGCAACTCTTAAAAACTGAACTTTTTCATAATTTTTAAAGGCTGATTCGAAAAAAAAAACATGCACTTATCCATTCAAGAAGGGTAACTCACTTGAGGAACAATATCAGAAGATATCAATATCAAAGATTTCTTTGCTGACAGTGGCTTCAACGATTTACTGGGTTGAGTTTTTTTAGCACAGAATTAAGCAAATACAAAAAACGTGCATAACTAGGATCCACACTAATGGCATGAGGACATTAAGGACATTCTAATTATTTACAGTTTTTAGCGACTCATTTAGTTTCAGTCTATAATTTAGTAAACAGTGTTGTGCTTTTAAAGTAACTTTGTCAGTCAATATCACAAAATCACCGAAAAATAAAGAACAAATAACATACTTGCTGGTCTTGCATGACCTTTCGGAAAATACAAATTCCTGACAAACAAATGACTTCTAGAATATCCCGCACATTTCATAGTGAACGTGTTCAGGTAAGAGACTAGATTAAAATGTTCTTAACCCATTCCTAATCTAATGAAAAAGTATGCTTTAAGTGTGAGATGTATAACGGATTCACGCATTAATCCAAAAATGATTTTGCGCTTGTTCTGACCTGTTGGTCATACCAACCCAGTGCAAACACACAGCGCCACAGGTTAAAAGTATGGGAGAGTCTATTCAACATAAATGATGAACTAACCTAACTTTGTGTAAATAGACCACAATCTAGAAATATGTCCACATATGCAGTCGTGACTGATGCGTCTTTTTACTGAATTTATACAAACACTTTCATTTTATAGAAAATTTGTTTTTGCTAGTTTATGCTTATGAACAGAGGCCTACAGATCAATATAGTAAAGGAAACTCATTTGTTTAAAGCAGGTTTGATTAAACTTACACTTGTAAGCTTGTTCTCAAAAAGTTATTTCAGAGCCTCTCGGTTCTGCCCGATGGAAATGGTTTGCCTTCAGTGTTTTGCGCTTATGATAATTTTAATAGACGTCAGTGACAGACTAATGAATGACATTCTATTAAAAACACAGGAGTACTTTTTACCTAAAATGAGTTAATAAAGCAAGAGTCTTGTTACAAAAATGATCATAGGACATTAAAGTCAATTCACTTTTTAGTACTTTTACTTTTGGTACATTTGAAGGCAAATACTTTTGTACTTTTACCCAAGTCTACAGGGAGGAACTTCTACTTTTACTGGAGTAAATATTTTTACTTTATCTCTACTTTAACTCAAGTGCATGGTTTATGTACTTCGTCTACCACTGGTTGTTGTAAGGGAAGGTGGGACACGGATGGCATCTCATTTGTGGAATGGCTCATATTTATTATGTTCACGTTTGTCTCATCAGATGACAAACTGACAGTTGGCACATTAGAGATTTTACTTATTGGGTCCAATCTGAACTGTTTGGAAGCCCGTTCCCACCACTTAAAATAAAATATCTACCAATAGTTTTCTTCATTATTAAGCGAATGACCGATTTCAAAAGCACAAAGCATCTCAAAATAACGATGCAACCTGGCTAGTTAAGTTAGCTAGTTAACCTAGCTAACTAGCGTCTCATAATAATGTCATAAAATAATGACCAAAAAAATCATATTTAGGGGCTACGTTTCTTTTATTTTCTTTTAAGTAACAGGAATGGGCTTTTATAGAATTGTTTTTTGTCCTACATGAATAAAAAAGAAAAGCTTTGTTTGTTAACCTAATGTGAGACTCACCATTTGTAGCAGCCTTTCTCTGCTCTCAGAGTGAAGTTGACCGGCTCATAGGATGAAGGCAGAAGGAGAAAGGGAACGTTCAACTTGGTTGACCGCCTCAGCGAAATGGACAAGCTCACTATAAAAATCCTCAAAAGTGACCCATGCATATCGAGACGGGGAAGCTTTTATTTCCCTCTCAGCTCGTACTAGTTAGCATTAGCTCCCTGACCTAGTTAAGTGACTAACTTTAGCCAATTAGCTAACTAACTAGATGTCGCTAGCTAGCTTCGCTTCTCAGAAACGTGAAAAAACGCAAGTTCTTGCGCTAAAAACAGACACATTTTAGTCCATGTAAAGAAAAAATGATGAAAAAATAAGGCAGGGAAACCGACAGTAAACGTAGTAGTCTAAGCAGCTCAAACTCCTGTTGCTATTTATATTTGAATCCCTTCAGCGTGTTAGCTTAGCAAAACAATGGACCAACGGCTTCTCTTCTCGTCAGGCTAACGGCGCTGAATCTGTCGATCTTAAAACCAATTAAAAACTCTCCGTTTGCAGTTTCATTCCTCAGTAACGCTAAATATTGACTTCCCAGTGACATTATAAACGACTTCGACATTTCTCTGTGAGCGCCAGTGTGGCCTGTGGGGAAAACAAGAGCCAAGGCACTCGTTCTGGTGGATAATTAAGGACAGATTACACAAAGACTACGGCTCAATCTCAAATGGCTCCCTGCTCCCTACCTAGTTCACTTTATGTGAATGAAATGACTAACTTCTGCACCCAAATAGTACATGATATAGATAACATTTGGCCATTTGGGATTTAGCCACATCCATACTGTACAAATGACGCCCTACTGGGGTGTAGAACCTAGACTTTCAAAACTCACATAGCACACTACTTAGGGAATAGAAAGCCGTTTGAGATTCAAGCCCATATTTAGCGTAGTAGGTAGACAGATGGGGGTTTGTTAATAAGATTTAAAGGGGAACCAATTTTTAAAACTTTCTTCTTCTTCTTCTTTCAGCTGCTCCCTTTAGGGGTCGCCACAGCGGATCATCTGCCTCCACCTTGCCCTATCCATTGCCTCCTCTACTTTCACACCAACCATCTCCATGTCCACCTTCACTACATCCATAAACCTTCTCTGAGGTCTACCTCTTCTCCTTCTACCCGGCAGCTCCATCTCCAACATTCTTTGCCCAATATATCCACTATTCCTCCTCAACACATGTCCAAACCATCTCAACCTGGCCTCTCAGGCTTTATCTCCAAGCGGCTCCACCTTCACTGTCCCTCTGATCTGCTCATTTCTAATCTTGTCCATCCTTGTCACTGCCAACGAAAATCTCAGCATCTTCATCTCCGCCACCTCCAGCTCAGCCTCCTGTCTTTTAGACAGAGCCACAGTCTCCAAACCATACATCATAGCAGGACACACTACTGTCTTGTAAACCTTCCCTTTCACTCTTGCTGCTATCCTTCTGTCACACATCAGCCCTGACACCCGTCTCCACCCACTCCATCCTGCCTGCACCTTCTTCTTCACCTCTTTTCTACACTGTCCATTGCTCTGGATGGTTGACCCAAGATATTTGAAGTCATCCACCTTTATGACCTCTACTCCTTGCATCTTCACCTTTCCACCTGCCTCCCTCTCATTCACACACATGTATTTCGTCTTGTCTCTACTGACCTTCATTCTTCTCCTCTCCAGTGCAAACCTCCACCTCTCCAGATTCTCTTCCACCTGCTCTCTACTCTCACCACAGATTACACTGTCATCTGCAAACATCATGGTCCATGGAGCCTCCTGCCTGACCTCATCTGTCAACCTGTCCATCACCATATACTTTTCAGCTACACCTGACTTCCTCATACAGTACCACAGTTCCTCTCTTGGCTCCCTATCATATGCCTTCTCTAGATCCACAAAGACACAATGTAGCTCCTTCTGACCTTCTCTGTACTTCTCTACCAACACTCTCAACGCAAAAATTGCATCTGTGGTACTCTTTCTGGGCATGAAACCAAACTGCTGCTCACTGATATGAACCTCTCACCTTAGCCTTGCTTCAACAACTCTTTCCCATACCTTCATGGTGTGGCTCATCAACTTTATACCTCTGTAGTTACTGCAGCTCTGCACATCACCCTTGTTTTTAAAAATGGGGACCAGTACACTACTTCTCCACTCATCCCGCATCCTCTCACTCTCCAGGATTTTGTTAAACAACCTGGTTAAAAAGTCCACTGCCTTCTCTCCTAAACATCTCCATACCTCCACAGGTATGTCATCTGGACCAACTGCCTTTCCATTCTTCATCCTTTTTAAAGCTGCCCTCACTTCCACCTTACTAATTCTCTGCACTTCCTGATCCACTATCTCTCCCCCCGTTGTCTTCCTCTCTCTCTCGTTTTCCTCATTCATTCGTTCTTCAAAGTATTCCTTCCATCTACTCAACACTCTCTGTTCACTCACTAGTACATTTCCCTCTCTATCCTTGATCAGCCTAACCTGCTGTACATCCTTTCCAGCTCTATCTCGCTGTTTAGCCAAATAATACAAGTCCTTTACTCCTTCTTTACTGTCCAGCCTCTCATACAGCTCATCATAGGTCAGAGCCTTTGCCTTTGCCACCATTCTTTTCGCTATGCGACTAGCCTCACAGTACTCCTGCCTACTTCCTTCATCTCTCTGGTTATCCCACTTTTTCTTAGCTGCCTTCTTCTTCTGAATACTCTCCTGGACTTCCTCATTCCACCACCAACTTTCCTTGTCTTCTTTCCTCTGACCAGACGAAACACCCAACACATACAATCAACTCTAAAGCAATAGATCTAGATACAGTATTGAAAATTCAGCATAAAATGCACTTAATTATAACCAAAACCACATAACAAAAGAAGTCTTAATGATCCAAAACAGTCATTTCTATGTAAATTATTATCTTGTTTTTCTATTTTATAATTTCAAAGTAAAATATCGCTGGCAGAACAAAACCTTATATCTCCAAAATGGTAACTTTACAGGAGAAGGAAAAAACCTACTTTACTTTTAATGTAAGTCAATGGAACCAGAATTGTTTCAAAGTCGTTTCGGGCCATTTCTTTTGGTCCATTCTTCATGACATTTGCACACAATGTAAAGAACAACAGGCAGTTTCAAACAATGTCAAAAACTGAAAAATGTCAAAAATGGAGATACAAGGTTTTCTTCTGACAGCAGTGATAAGCTCACTTTCACAAAGGGCCTCATGATGAATCCCCGCTAAATACAGACACCCAGCATCAATCATTGCAGTAAGGATGAGGACAAAAAAAGACCAAAACGTAGGCACAGTGATGTTATATAGATATATACTTTATTAATTCTCTCTGTTAAAATAAAATTACAAAATAATTTCAACCTTAAACTGCACCTCCCTTATCAATAGTTAATGTTATTAAAGTTGGTACTGATATAGCGATCATAATTGTCATGACGAATGAGAAGAATGCTATAGTAGTATCATAATAGTAAATATCAGCTAGAACTGCGTTAGTAATCCTTAATGGTAAAAAAAACTTGAGCGATACAAAGCTAGGTTTCAGTTAACAGCATAATAATGTACATTTTTATTTATTTTTTTTATTCCAAGCGAGTTTAATTCAGTATTCCGGCCACAGGATGTCACTATGAGACAGTTTTCTCCAAAATGGTCTCAGTAGAAATGGGGTCAGCAGTAAAATAGTCTCTTATTTCCAAGACACCATGATAACAGGTTAAAGTCCACTCACAGAAAGACTAACTCTCATTCTACAGTTATTTTCTTGTGAGCAGCGCTTACGTTCCACCTTGATTGGGCAGTTTCTGTATGTATGTCGACTGGCTTCAGTTTCCCCTCGTTTAAATGGCTGTGAGTCTTTATCTTTTAGGCAGGTTACAAGTGCCATCCAGATCCAGAGTTTTGTCCCTTTTTCATTATAACATTCTTAGACAACGATTATTTTTTTTTATTTATATCCTTCCGATTGCTTTCACCGCCTCCCTCACTTTGCCACACCTTCCAGTTCCAGTCACCTTTATAGACAGAGCACTTTGGTAGCAGGTATAATTAGAGAATGTGTATGTGTATGTATATGTATGTGCACTCACTGGTCACTTTATTAGGTACCTTGGATCTACATTCATTGTCCATTTTATCAACTCCACTTTGTAGTTATACAGAACCCATTCATCAGTCAGGACCCCCAGTGAGCAAGGTGGTTGATCTCATTACTGTAGTGACACTGACAAGCGATGTGATGGCATGAGTAGATCAGCTGCTTGAGTTTTTAAATAATGTGTCCACGTATTGTCCATTCTATTAGACACACCCACCTCGTTGGTCCACCTCGTAGAAGTTAGAAACGACTGCTGCACAATTTGTTAGTCATCCTCTAGTCCAGCGGGCAGCAACATGCGGCTCTTTTACTGCCCTGTCGTGGCTCCACAGCAGTAGGTAAAAATAAAATAATCCTCCTTTGCAGAAAAAAATAAAGCTCTGCTGATAGTTCAACAGTTTTAACAATTAATGGTCTTAAACGCTGGAGGTAATGTAGCCTATATCTGCTAATTCACTGACCTTTGACCCTGACGATTGCTGCGCAGACTGCTGGTCTCATAGCAACACTGACAATAGTCTTGCCTAGCTAGTAGCTTATGAAAAGGCAAAGAGAAAGATTTAAAATGAACATCGATAATTTGGAGACAAATGGACTTATTTGCACTCCAGCTGATTTCCTGATACGTTTAATCTGCAACTGTCAAACGCTAAAAAGTTGCAAAGCTGTCCGTTCCACCTTAAATGGTGCAGCAGTACATCCTGGCGCCTCTGGCACCATTTAAGGTGGAACGGGAAAACATGAATAAGAAGCTGGCCAATGAGAAGCAACTTAAGCCTCGTACAAAATCAAATGAGACATATTACAAAAAACGAATTCACTTCTGAGAAAAGGTTTCCTGCTGGAGATGCGAGAAAAGTGGCTGTAGCTGAGCTAAAGCATAAAGCAGAGCAAAGTAAGTGTGTCTTCGTTTATATAATTCGAAATATATAATTCGAAATATATATTTTTTTATCCTATACTAATATATTAGCACATACTGAGACATATTTACAGCCGAGGTGGAAAAACGGACATAAAACATTGTGGCTCCCAACATGGTTGGATGTTGAAAGGACAAAACGGCTCTTCTTAACATTTGGCCCCCCGACCCCTGTACTAGTCCTTCGTCAGTGGTCAGTTGCTGGCCACAGGATTCTGCTTGCTGGATATTTTTTGGTTGGTGACACCAGAGTCAGATGCAAATGTGCCATGATGCCACCACAACACTAAATTTAACATTCAGTTAACAACAGCTGAATCTCAAATGGCTCCTTCTTTCCTTTAAAGTGCACAACATAGATCTTGAAACTACGGCTTGGCTTCTATAACCAAACAGTGCTCTAAATGTTAGATAGGGAATTATCCAGCTAATGGCTGAGACTAATGGCTTTCTATTTGATATTCAATGCACTTTTTGGATATAGAAGCTGCTTCATGACATGCATAGTGCACTACACAGAGAACAGGGAGACATTTGACATTTAACCTTAGGCCTAAACATATTTCCATTCCAACATCCACAACAACTAAACATGCAGACAGTACAGGAGTGTGAGCTGTTGACTGTTCTATCCGAATAAAGAGGTGATCATACATCAAGTGTATGTTTATGTGATTGGCTAGGTATGGCTTTTGCTTTGATGCCCCTTGCCCTAACACTTAGAATGCAACTAGCACTGGCAGTGATGAATTGCACTGTGACATATTTTAGAAAGCTACCGCGTGAAAATGCATAGCTTGAAGCATCCAAATTACTTATGTGAAGTATGTTTCTGGCCATCCTGCCTTCCACCCGATGACCGCTGGGATAGGCTCCAGCACTCTGCCGTGACCCTGAGGGAGAAGCGGCTTGGAAAATGGATGGATAGATGGATGTTTCTGGCCTCTGCCCACTAAAAACTTGCTTAACAGGTGCCGTATTTAAAGCAGCACTATGTTCTTGTTAAAACTGAAAGACGTAGCATTACTGATAATTACTGCAAGTCTGCCTATAAGGCCTAAAAGAATTATTTAAAAGTCAGAGGGACTGGGACAGATTCGGCGGAAGGTTTTTGGTGTACATGATATATCTTCATGTATTAAAAGGCTCAAAAAGAAGGTCTGACACAATGTTTAGGTCTCAAATGCAAAATCAACATTATACTGATGAAGATATGTTGACAGCAATAGATCATTTGCTCACATCACGTCCTTCACCAAGTTTGACTAATTTTCTCCGTCCACTCTTTCAACGCACCTGCAAAAGTCAGATTTTCCCCACTTGTCAAGGCCCAAAGCACAACCCACACTGCAAAATATTCTTGTTGCAGGCAATTACATAATTCTGCCAGAGAGGTCTCCAAATGCTCAAATCTTACATAAAAAGAGGGAGTGAAATAATGAAGCAGTCAGCAAGCTTGAGACAAAACAGAATGAAAGTTCAGTGACGCAGACAAAACATTCTACAGTCCAGCTAACACAGTTATAACATGGACTGCATGTACTGCATTTTAAACTCTCACACATGTACATTGGGTCCCAAGAGGTTCATGAAAGTGCGTCCAGCATGAAAGCGCCACAAAAGACAGAAAACTCAAGCAACACTGTTGTGATCCACTCTGTTCAGCTCACACACTCACTGCAATGCCAGTACCACGTCAGAGTCACTGCAGTGCTGCCACTGATCCACCACCCGACTAATACTTGCTCAGTGGTTCTTCAGACCACTGAAGAACAGGGTGAAAAAGGGCAAAAAAAACCTGATTATAAAACTATAAAGAGCATCAATATGGTAAGTTGACTCGATAAAATGGACAATGACTATATATACAAGGTAGTTCTACCAAACAAGGTGGCCAGTGAGGGTATGTTTGTATGTATGTATGTATATATGTATGTTTGTATGCAGGACAGACAGTAAGAGAGTGCATGTGTTCTTGGATGTATACATTCATGATAACAGTGTATATCGTCTTCCATGTGGAATTACATGAAGTATGGCAGTTTCTTCATAGCGTTCCTGCACAGGTAAGCGTCTTCTCCTTGAGGAACGAGCTGTCTGGCAGTGTTCCATGTGGCTTTAGTGCATCATTCGAGTGTCTGTATGTGTGTGTGTGTGTGTGTGTGTGTATGCCTCTGACACACAGTGTTTTTGCACTGGGGCCTTAGGGGCGCGTGCAGATCCTGTATCCTGTGTCTGTAAGGGCAGGCATCACGTGTGTCTGTGTGTCGAGGTTTTTTTTTGTTGTTATTTCGTGTTTCGTGCCGAGTGCCACTAGTTATGTGGTATTGATTAGAACTCTCGTTAAAGGGATGCTCGTTAATACACAATTAGCAGTTAGATAGAAAATACGTTGTAAAGATACAAAGTCACTGCAGTTAGTTTTCCTGATGGAGGGAGAAACGCATTTTCCTCTAATTAGTGCAGATTCCATTAAAGTATTTGCCATTCATTTAATTACTGCCTCTTATCTCTCTCTCTCGTGCTCCCTCACTCACTCTCCCACCTCCCTACACCTTCCCTCTCATCACCTTCTTATCTCCCCCTGCAATTCATTACTTCGTTCACAACCTCTCTTCGCTCCTCCGAACCCGATTCCTCTCTCTCTTTTATCCATTTTCCATGCTTTAATACCCTCACATTCCTCCCCAGCTTGGCTGAGCACCCCGCTCTTTCCCCCTCAGCCAGGTTCCACACCGTAAAGGAATCGCTCAGCCAGCAAAGCTAATGCTGCTAACATTGAATGAAAGCAAATAGCCAGGAATTAGTGTTAGCAAGCAAATAGAATCATACTAATTGGTGGCTACTACACTATGTCCACAAGTGAAATTGGCGACTTTGAGGTGCACCCCATTGCTGATGCAGGCTTTCAATTGCACACAGCTTGTATAGCCTCCATAGAAAAGCACTGACCGTAAAATGGGAGCCACAAATGAGCACCATGCTCAACGCCAAGGGTCAAGAGGGGTAAAAAGCCCCCCAGCATTGGGCTGTGGAGCACTGCAGTGATAGAGCTCCATCCAATACCTAATCATTCAACATTAATACTGACCTCATCTCTAACGCTCTTGTGGCTGAATGCAATCAAATCCTTACAACAATGTTCCAACATCTACTGTCTTTTGGACATAGTGTAGCTGTCATTGGCTGTTAGCCATGTTAGCAACATTTGGTTAAGCTATTCCTTTGATACCTATACCTCTCCCTAGCTCGGCCAAAGCTCTGACCCTCCACACCCCTCCATAGCCAGTTTCCACATCTTAATACCCATGCACTTTTTCCTAGCTTGGTTGAGGCCCCATCCTCGCTCTCTAAGCCAGGTTCCACACTTCTGAGTTCTCGCGCCCACACATTTCTTTCATCCAGACTCCACACTCAAACGCCCATGCATTTCTCCCCAGCTTGGCTGAGGCTCTGCCCCTCTCTCAGCAGCTGGAGGTGCTGGTGTTGGGGCTGTCCTCTGCAGGGGGTTTGGAGGTTGCTGCTTGGACGGTTGTTGTCGGGACAGGGGCAGGGGCAGGGGCAGGTGTAAGGAGTGGAGCAGGCGTGACAGGGCTAAGGGCCTTGGCGTCTCGCTCCTGGAGCAGGTGGACGAGCGCGGCGTGCTGCGCACTGAGTGTGGCCGACAGGTGGGCGGGCAGTGCGCTGAATCCGGCTGTCAGCTGCTCCACCCGCCGCTCCAGACTCAACATCTGCCGCTCCAGGTCCTCACTGCGGTCATTCAGCTCCGACATCAGCTCATACATAACGCTCTGCATCTACATCATGGAGAGAGGGAGAGGGAGGGAGATTACTGTCATCTGTACAATGAGGTAGTCTCAGTCTCCATAGACTGTCTGATGTGTACTGTATACACTTAAAAAAGATGCTTCTCCAAGGGTTCTTTATTTTTTTTTGCCAGATTTTTCTACTAGCATATAGCTTCACACACAGTGTAACTGGCAAACTTCTGAAAGCTGTAGGCATCTTAGAGTACACATTTTAAAAAAGATAGTTCTTCAAGGGTTCCTTAGTAAAGAAAATAGTTCTATATAGAACCATGAACACTCAAAGAACCCTGTGCATTATTAAAAGGATCTTTGCATCATAAAAGGCTTCTTCAGATTGATGGAGAATGTGCTGAAGATGGTGCTATATAGAACCTTTTTAAAAAGGGCTCTCCAGTATTTACAGTGCCAAGTTTGCAGAACCCTTTTTGGTGCTCTATAGCTTGTTTTGGTTCTACAGGTCATTCAAAAAGATGCTATAAAGAACCATATACAACATGTTCTACATCAATCTGAAGAACCCATTCACAATGCAAAGAAGCCTTTAATCCTGCAAAGGTTTCTTTAAATGTTCATGGTTCTATATAGAAGCATTTTCCTTACTAGAGAACCATTGAAGAAACATCTTTTTTTTTAAGTGTGTACTCTAGGATGGCTACAGCTTTCAGATTTCAGACACTGATTGGCCATCTCTCCTGGGTATGACAACAAACTATGTGCTATGAGGAGAGTATGGCCAAAATACATCAATAAATATATCAATACAATTTGATAGGTCGGGCAGACACTTCACTGTATTCTCTTGTCTCAATTCATCTATATGTTTCAAGTACATACTTAAATGAAGCAAAATGTGGATTTGTAGCACTGATATGTGGGTTTTAGCTAATAGCCTGTGCTACTCTGACTGAATGTATGAAACTACAGCTGCTAATTGGAACCTCACTGTCTTTTGTCAAGGGAACCTTAACCATTAGAGTACAGCAAGACAGATGAAGTACATGCTGGGCCTCAGACGGTACAGTATGTTATTACAGACGCCCCGTGGGAGGCCGCGACAGTGAGACTGTGAGACTACATTAGACCTTTACTGTAGCTAGAGCACTTTGCAGAGGAAATTATGCACAGATTATGCATCCCTGAGAGCAGAAGCCGCTCGTCCTCTGCGTCCGACAGACACAAGCAGTCTAACATACACATCATATCTCTGTCTGTCTCCTCCTGTCTCAGACCAGTCTGAATCTGCTGTATTTCTATGCATGCCTCTCTCCCTCTCTCCCTCTACCTCTCTCCACACTCCCACTGTCGTCCCTCCTTTACCACTTGTTCTGGTTGCTAGGAGACGCAAAGCCACAGAAACAAACGGGTCAACATGGTAGAATACTGAGATATATTTGGGCAGGCAGAGGTATGTGCATGTTGTCAGGTGTTATGTGCTAGTCTATGTTTGTGTGTGTGCCTTTTCTATTTTTGACATAATAGATGCACAGTCACCAATGTAAAGACTAAGGCTGCAACACATTCAATAATATTCAATACAAGAATGTTCTAAAACAGAAAAGCCACTTAAATAATCCACACATTTACTACTTTTGAGAACCACAGCACTTCCGTGTGGAAATGTTTGGTAATCAAGCCAAATATCAATTCAATTCAATTCAAGGTGACTATTTAAACTCTGGGTACAGACCATGAGTGCCCCACTGATCTGGATTGCGAGCTAGTTAGCACGCTGTCAGTTTCATTTACTACTGAGAATAGATTATAGTGTGCTAACTTGCTAGCTGTCCAGAGCTGTAGGAAAATTATTTACACTGTGCCAGGTGATAAAAATGGCACAGTTTATGATTCTGGAGAGTGACTGTTCAAATTTGAACTCAACAGCAAAATACACTCCTCCCTTCAGGGCTACTTCTGAAGCTCTGTCCCCAAAATGCAATAAAACCCTTCGCAAACATTGGACAGACAATACCAGGATATAGCGTTAGAATGAACAATGACACAGCTAGTAAGTAACATTGGCTAAGTTGTGCTGCTGTGAAGCGAACCAGTTACTATCACATACATTAGCAAATGGGACAAAATAATATTGACCTACTGGGTATGAGTGAAATAGCAAAAATAAGTTAGTGTAATCCACTTGTTAAACAGCAACCTCCTCATCCCTTTCAACTCTCAGTGAAGCTGAAGTCAGCCTCTTGTTCAAATTTTCCTGTTGGAACTGCAGCACAATTTAAGGCGGAACAAGCAAATGCATATAGGAAGCCAACTTGAGCCTCATCAACTTTCAGAGGTCTCTGCACTGCTGCAACACCTCAACATCAATTCTTTGAGAACTCCTCACTGCTAAAATGCCTTGCCTGATCCAGGAACTTCTTTCTTAATCTTTGTTTTTCAGATGTTCCCCTCTTTGGCTGTTTCTCGGCCATTTTCCTTTTTGACAGTGCGTGGAGTTCCGACACGTAGCCCCTCTCTTCCTTCCGGTCCTGTGCACAAGCCTGAACACCCCCTGTCATTGAGTAACTCCCCCGAACAACTTTCACAGAGCCAGGGCTGTGTACAAACACCGGATTTTCTTATAGTGCACACACAGAGCGGAAAGCTAGTGAACTGCAAGGAGACACTCGCTGAATTTGACAAGTGTTTTCCAGTGGCCTCAAATTCTTTGTCATTCACATGCAAAAGCTGACCAGAGAGGTGCTTTCATTTTGCTCATATATGGGATGCAGTTAACCTGTTTTACAGAAGAGGTTAACAACTTTATCTTGTATTCCTGATTTAGGTACTCAAACTGATTGATTCTGGGGCGCGTGCACCTGTAAGCGTGGCATTTTTGACAAACAGCCAATATTTTATTATAGAATTTATGGCCAAAAACTAGTTAAAATATTCTGTGCTGCCCAGGTTTGAAGCAATGGCCCAATCACAAGACCAATCTGTGTGCAACATCTGTAGCGCTTTCTTGCCTTTGTCTGCAACACTACTGCATCACTCAGAGGTAGTCAGTGAATGCATTTTACATGCACTCAATAATCCAATAACTGCAGATTTCAGATTTTCAGATATCTGATTTTGTTGGTAATCCGATCGATGCATTTACATGCACATAATCAGATAATGTGAAACTCCAGGCCTACACAAGAATCAAACATGTGCTTCATCAAGCACGTGTTTGGTTTCTGCATTGCTCCAAAAGGGTTTTTTTGCCGCCTGACAGCTGCTGTGTTAAATGCGGCTGTGATAGGCTGCGGTACATGCGCAGACTGAGAAATCCGAAAGAAATCAGAGTAAGTGTTTACATGCACTGAGAAATCTGATTACTGAGCAAAAATCCAGCTCTCTATTTCTAGACCTTAGAGCGGGGCCGAAAAAAGTCCTGCTTAGGGCCCCCAAAAAGCTAGAGCCAGCCCTGATGAAAATAATGTCTTTTATTATATATATATATATATATATATATATATATATATATATATATATATATATATATATATATATATATTTATTCATTTGTTTAATGCAGTGCCAGGCAGGTGTCGTTATCAGGGGCGGTAAAATTAGTTGATTGAACCAGAAAATTTCAACAAAACTGATGTCACTTATTATTACAAAGCAATATATTTCAGTTTTTAATGAGGTAAATCAGCGTTAGTGTTTAATCACTATTAAGAGTGAAAATGCTTCTCATAGAATATTTGAATGTTTAAGATAATATTCAAAATAATTGATAGTTGCAGCCCTAATAAAGACTGTGAACTACTCTAGCATGTGTGCGTATTAATGTTGGGGAGGATGCGCAGTGAGCGTACATGTGGGTGTCCACTGTCTCTCGACAGACGTAATGTGTGTGGGCTGCTGTGAAAATTGTGCGTGTGTATGTACGTATGTGTGCGCTCACCTTTGATAGGTCCACAAGTGTGTTGGCCTGGTCACTGAGCTTTCTCTGCTCCATTTTTACACTTCTCAGCCTGCAAACACATGACCACACACACACACACGAGAATGTGTGTGCAGAGACAC
The DNA here is from genome assembly GCF_015220715.1 of Pygocentrus nattereri. Classification (NCBI taxonomy): domain Eukaryota; kingdom Metazoa; phylum Chordata; class Actinopteri; order Characiformes; family Serrasalmidae; genus Pygocentrus; species Pygocentrus nattereri. The sequence goes on along the minus strand of NC_051213.1, from coordinate 42,848,091 downwards.
AAGGATTATTACAAATCCCCCTATAATTACAAAAGAAATGCAGTAAAGTGACTAAAATGCATAAATAATTCCTATATAAATACAAATTATTCACACAATTACTACAAAAAGTATTAACTGAATCATGATATGACATCCAGGTATACAAGGCATACACTTCTTGTATGAGGCCTCTGATTTGCCTTTGCTTCTAATGTTATTAATGCATCTCCTCTGCTTCTTCACAATACAATTTCAAGCCCTGCCTTATTTTCTGAGCCCTCTAATCAATGCTTTGCATTTGAACCATTTTGAAATTGGTGAAGAGGCAGATACCCGGACAGAGTGTAGCGTTTTCCGACTTACATCCAAAGCCAGAAACAAACAAAAGGGAAAGTCAGATTTACATTCATCTGAGAAATAAGTCTCATCAGTCAAACTCATTCGGAATCTCTGAAACTCACTATGAATTCATTCACAGTTTCAGTCATTCATAGGCTGAATCACAAATGGCTTCCTACTGCTAAAAGATGGTTCTTCAAGGGCTCTTTAGTAAGGAAATTTATTCTACATGGAACCATGAACACTCAGAACCCTTTTTTCATGATTAAAGGGTTCTTTGCATCATGAAAGAGTTCCTCAGATTGAAAAAAATGTGCATTAATGTGCTAATGTGCTTGAAAAATGTTCTGTGTAGCACCCAAAAGGATTCTTCTATTGTTAGAAGCTTGTAACAGTTCTTCTGTTACAATAGAAGAACTGTTTTGGGTGCTATATAGAAACCTTTTCATAGTTTTATATAGAACCATCTACAGCACATTTTCCATCAATCTGAAGAACCATTTCATAATGCAAAAAAACCTTTAATCATGCAGAGGCTTCTTTGAGTGTTTATGGTTCTATACACACACACACACACACACACACACACACACACACACACACACACACACACACACACACACACACACACACATATATATATATATATTTATATATCCATCCATTTTTCTTAGCAATTAACCCTTGAAGAACCATCTTAATAAGAGTGTAGTGCACTATGTAGATCTTAAACTAATGTCTCCTGTAGCAAGACAGTACATACTATGTCTAACAAAGAGCCATTTGGGGTTCAACCACACGTACATAATTCCCTACTGGACATATAGTCTACTATTGGGGTGGATATGCCAACATTTTCCAATTCACACAGTACACTCCATAGGAAGAAGGGAGCTATTTGAGATTGAGCCATAGTTTCAGTGAAGTTTCTGTGCATCTTCTTGAATGAGATTTTGGTTATTTCATACTGTATGCTAATTTGCCACTGTTGTTCTTAACAGCCTGCACTCACATGAGGGCTCTCCACTACTGTGTACAGAAACCTCCATTCTTTACCTTATGAACGCCATTGTGGTTTTGCAAATATATACTCCAATATATATTCCAATTTTGATGCCTGCAACATGTCCCAAAATAGTTTACCACTGTGTTGCATCACTTTTCCTTTTAACAACATTTAATAATCGTTTGAGGTCTAAAGACACCGATTGAACCAGTTTTGACAGCAGAATATTTTGGCATACTTCTGTTCTTCTGGAAGTCTTCAGCTGGGCAACTATATTGGGCCTTTATTGTTGTGTTTTGCACACATTTCAGTGAGAGACAGGTCTGGACTGCAGGTGGCCCGTCTAGCTTCTGTGTTCTCTAAGGGTTCTCATCCTTCACAGATGTGCAAGTTACCCTTAAGCATCCCGCCCGGCTCCAAATACCATGACAGGCTGACAACAGTGCTTTTTTTCTTTGACCTTGAGAACTTGTGCCCATTAAGTCCATTAACAGTCTGAAAGCTTGCCTCCTCAGACCACAAAACACATTTCCACTGTGCATCAGCTAAAGCCCAGAGAAGTCAGCGGCGTTTCTGGACTTTGCTGATGTATGACTTCCACTGTGCATAGTACAGCCTTAACTTGAATTTTTGGGTGCAATAATGGGCGGTGGCTATTGATAATGGTTTGTCCAAGTATTCCTGAGTCCATGTGGCGATATCCATCACAGAAGCATGCTGGTGTTTAATGCAGTGCTGTCTGAGGGAGTGAAAATCAGTTTTTTGGCCTTATCCTTTATGCATAGAAATTTCTCTGTGTTCCCTGTATCTGTTGATGATGTTATGCACCACAAAGGCTGAAATACCTAATATCTTTGCAATTTTGACTGTGCTGCAGGCATCAGTTTCAGAACGAGCATATGTTTACAAGTTGACAAGGTACAACATTTTATATCTTGTCTTTGTACTTTTTTTTGTTCAAATACAGGTCAAAGCAGATTTTTAAATAAATCTGTTATAAATCTACTTTTTATCTGCATTTCAATTACTGTCCCACCATTACATGACAATGGCTTGAACTTTCATGAGCATTTTGTGCTGCTACTTCAGGTCTTGCTGGGCCTTGTGATGGTTTGTGTCTCAGACTAAACAGTCCCTTATTCCACAAGTTTTGGACAAGGACCTGGGGATGACTTGTTTTGCCTCTGAAAAGGAAAGGCAATCGTGCTGATGATATATTTTGTTTATTTGGAATCAAGCAAATTCAATGGATCTTTTTTCAATGTACTTTCATGCCTGCTCTATTGTCTTATTGTGACACAGACTCATTAATCTAATTAACATTCCGCTTGTTTTCTTTCTCTTTATTTGTCTGTTGATGAGAATTTCCCTCAATAGAGACGTCCGCATTAGCCTACTCGTACGACATACGTCCCACAAGCGCTGAACAATAGGCTTGTGAAACCGTGGGCTTTCTCCACACTAAACGAAAAAGCAGCCGCTTAAAAAGGACAATCACATTCGGTGTCTACTTCCAAAACAGGCCACCAACAAGGGGATTAAAGCCCTAAAAATATGGATTAGCCAGCAAGGAGGCAGGCAGGGGAGGACAGACACACAAGGCTAACAAGTTAACTCAGCAAGGAGAGGGTGATGAGCCAGGCGAGACAGCCAATGTAAGCGTCCTCAAGATGAGCCATCCATCAGCGTAGCGGGTGGCGTAATAGCTGACACTGTGTGAGCAGCACAGCCTTGTCTGGCTAAAAAAAAAAATAGATAGTCTAGGCGTCGGTCCAGAAAATAAAGTTTAGGAATAGTAATAAACATTTTAGAAAAGCTTGTTTTGCTTTGCTTCTGTCGTAGCATGCTGAGGGATTGCTGCTACCAAATGGCGCTAATTCTCACAGCAGGCTAGGCTAAACCACACAGCCTCCTCAAACAGGCACAGCATTAGGCCCTGCTGCCTCATACGTGCCACTTGGACGACAATTAGCTGAGGGGGCTGTGGCTAATGTGCAAAATGGCAGGAGTTAAACCACTCCACTCAGACACCTGGAGGCACTGGTTAGGACTGGCTAGCTAACCGCTGTGAAAAACACTCCTATTATAACTTGTGGCAGAGCCAAAAATGCACAGAGCTTCAAACGCTCTCTGGATGTTTTGAAGTTCAGACGGCCATAGCTAAAGCAACGACCAGCCAAGCGATAAGACAGCTGGTGGTGGTCACTGCTATGAGGTTCTATTCTCTATTGTTTTGTGTTTGAGTAGGTCATTTTGGAATCATCAACACAGCCTGAGTGGTGGTTTGCCAAAGCGCCCTTGAATTCCTGCAATAAGAAGGGGTTATGTGGACTGGAGGAGGGGTGACATAGGGCTAGGGTGTCAGTTCCAGTCCTGGAAGGTCTGAGTGCACAACAATTTGGTCGTTTCCTCATTCAAATGCAAGTAGATGTGTTTCTTCAATGCTGGTACTGCAGTTACCATAAAATCAGGAATGTATCTTGCTATAAGTGGTATGTGAAGTTGCGTAGGCGCCCATAGGGACCAGACAGCATGTTGTACTGTTTAAATTTCATTTTAGATATTCATTTAAGTATTTTTTTTATTAATGCACTAGTATTCAAAATATTGGATAAGCTGTTTAAAGGTTTGGTATCCATGTTTTAATAATGTACAACTAATTCAGCCATATACAAGTATATAAACAGATTCTAATTTTGTAGTCCTGTGCATAATTATTAAACTTTTAATAAAAATAAAGACATTTTAGATTTGGATTTAAGGACCAGAATGTATGCTATTCTAAAGTTATAGTGAAATATATCCAGAATTCCTTATTTTTTAGATGTACAGCTAAAATACCAAGGCAGATAAATTGGCAATAAAATTAATGTACATAATTGCAGTAACCTATCATTCAAATCACTTCTTGTTCATAGAATTCTTGAAACATGGCATAAAACACATAAAACACAACTGGTGATTAGTTTGTAATATTTAAAACTACGTTGCATAAGTTGCATTGAATATAAAAACAAATTATTAATAAAGAAAGTGATTTCAAACCTTTGAATGCTAGTGCTTACACTTAAGTATATTTTGCCTATATTTTTTCTACTGTTATTATATTGTCTTGCCATTTATTAAACATTTTCTCATCAAAAGTAATTATTTTTCATTTGTGCATACAAAACATTATGCCTGAGGTGGACAGAGTAGCACCCACATTTTCAGAAAAAGCCCTGTGCAAAATAGACTACAGTACAATGAGACTCTTAAGTAAATGAGAATCTTACCAAATTAAGGCGTTTATATGGTTGTTTTGATGCAACTAAGGTTAAATTTAAGGGTCATTAACGTGCAGTATGTTCAATATTTCAATGGTAAAGCATTTCAGTGTAAGTGCAATGCAGTATTAAGTACCTTACTAAGTACCATCTACTGCATTGAATCAGGTGTGTTTGGGAAGGGGAATTACCAGTCCTGGAGAGGAGACCCCTAATGCCCAGTCCTGGTCCTGGAGATCTATGCTGCAGAGTTTAGCTACACCCCTACTCAAATACAACTGATCCAAGTAATGAAGGACTGTAGGAGTATTAGAGAAAGGCAGGTTAGATCTTAAGGATCTCCAGGTCCAGGATCAGGCACCCTTGCCCCAGTGCATTACATTAATGTACAGGCTGTGTATTTGCTACACTCACTGGTGAATGGCTTGCAGGAACTTCCGCTGGTGCTTGCGGACGCGAGAGTGGTCGATCTTCTTCATCAGCTTTGTGTGTTTGTAGATGAGCCAGGTCTCCCGGAGAACATTGGCCGCCGCATTCTTTATCTGCAGGGACAAATCGCCATAACAACCGCATTAGCAACAGGTCGCACCAGAGTCCCACTGTGGCTCCAGTCATTCCCCTCTGACACCACTACAAACATTCAAACTCAAAAACACAAAAACAGAGCTCCTCTTGGGTAAAAGGGTCCCCGAAGGCTAACTGCTTAAACTCAACATATGTTGTTATTGGTCTTAGACTGACTTTATTCATTTCATTTGTGTTGCGTAATGTAAAGCCTCCTGTAACTCGCTTGCAAGTTGTTTAACGCTGGCTAGCTAGCTAGTAAAGCTACTCATGTAAGTTATTTTGAGTTGAGATCTTTGCAACTGCAATGACTAAGCAACTGCAATTGCAAGGGTCTCAACTTTGTGAAATAAGTTATATGAGTAGCTTTACTAGCTAATTAATCAGAGATATAGTTATTAGTCTTAGGCTGACTTTACATGGTGAAACCTTGATGCAACTTTAAGTGTTTGAAACATGGAACTAAATTTCACTTGCATTGCGTAGTATAAAGCCTCCTGCAACTTGTGTGTAAGTTGTTTGAAGCTCAGTCACAGCAGTTGCAACGATCTCAACAAAAATTACAGGTGTAGCTTTACTAGCTAGCCAGCCAGCCAGCTAACATAAATGTGGCGGCTGCTTGAACACAAATACACCTCATCTAAACCACTTATCCTTCAGGGTCGCAGGGTGGGTGCTGGAGCCTATCCCAGCTGTCAATGGGCTCTGGTTCGTTAGCTTGTTGTTATTGTGATCTAGCTTTCTTCTCCTTTCTTGACACTCCTTATTTGTGCAGAATGAAGAGCAATCCCAAAGGAATCGGAGATGAAACTGATGCAACACTACAAAGGTGCAACTAACGTAATGTGTTGAATGCAACCTTGATTCAAGTTGCACACAAGTTGTTTGCAACTTCAAAAAACTTCACCAAAGTTCCACCACGTTAAGGCCTATTACCTAGTAACTATTATGAATAATTTAGTAACTGCTATGAATCTAATACAGAAGATATAAGGTTTGATTACCTGCCTGTCAACATGCTTTACCGATAAGAGTCGCCTACCTCATGTTTAAAACTTGAGTTCCTCTGGATAAGAGCATCTGCCACATGCATAAATGTAAATGTATGACACTACTAGTGTACTTTAAATTTTGACACAAAACATTTTGGCCAAAAGGTTTCTTCGGAGACATTCCCCTGGTCCAAGTATACTTTTAAACTTTTAACAGTATAGTTCTGATGGTTTGAAGTATACCACTGAGTTTAGAGTTAACAAAGGGGTTAAACAAAGCGAAGATTCGCTCACTGATCATGGTGCAAATCTTTCTACAATCCGCTTCCACTAACCAGATAAAAGCAGACCAGCCTTTCAGGACTGAATTCCCTGAGGGCAAGAGCCTTTCACAGCTGTGATATCCAGCAGGGCAGTTTCATTCATTATGAAAGAAATGGGTGGGGGGGTCAGAATTCATTTCTCACATTAAGGATCTGTGAAAACATGACTAGTGGTTCCTGTCAAATGTCAGAGCTGGTTTGAGTCTCTCTACCCTGAGCATGCCTTTGTCAATGCAATGATGCTGACACGATGTCTTCGGCTGGAAAGCTATGCAAATCTCAGACGCTGCACGAGGCAAAAAGGGGAAAGGGGTGGAGAAAAGGGGGCTGAAACGAGGGAAAATCGGTTTGGAAAAAATGTTTTAAATGAATGAGGAGACTTCAAAGGGACACCGCTCGGTGAGGGAAGAACAATTACATCCTCGGTTGGCGGCAAAGGGAGGACAGAGCCTTCCCATTTTTAATAAGCTCCTCATTTGACGGTGCACCTCCGGCCATTGGGCAGCACGAAGGCGCACCTTTTTTTACGCTCCAGATTTAGCACAACAACGTTTTGATTAATTAGCAGAGGTCAGTGTTTTTAATAATACAAAGGTGAAAGTTCTGCCCTGACCACAGCACAGGTTTAATTTAAGAAAGAGAGAGAGAGAGAGAGAGAGAGAGAGAGAGAGACAGATGAGGCAATCATCAGGTCCATATTAACAGGCAAGAGGTGTTGATCAGCTGAGCTCAATAGATTCTCTGGAAGCTTCCACACAGTGGCCCCATTTACATGACTGTAAAGCAAATCATTCAGTAACTGCATGAAATAAATGTACATTTTTATTTTATTTATTTATTTTTGTAAAAGTTCCCCTTAAATGAACAGAAAATGTGTTTTTTTTTACAAGGCAGATCACTGAAGAGTCACCATCTGCTTATAGTTTATAGCCCAGATTTGTGGAAAAATGGGTGAATTTTCAGCTTCTTTTATTTTAAAGTTTAAAAATTACATTACCCATCTATTTGACTGGAAAGAAGACAGTTACAGCCTCATATGACCCCCAACTTTTGAATGTAAGTTATGAAATATTAAAGTTATGAAGAATATGATGAAGTGTGTTTTGGAACCACCAGGGGGTACAAATCATACTTACTGAATCACGTTTTTTGTCGCATCACATTTACATAGGTGCAAAGGTGAGGTTTGACTAAATATGTACCCATTTGCACAATATATACATTAATATACACCAATACTGCACCACTCCAATGTACAGTTTGTACAGTAATATACATTACAAAATAAAAGCTATTATATGTACAGTTGTACACATTTCTATATATGCAATTAGTGAGTCTGACATAGACAAATGAGATGCAAGGTACACAGGGGATAGAATATTGAGATATATTGAATATGTACAAGATGTCAGTCTATCTGTGCAGGTACAGATTTGCTAGATAGAAGTTACATTAAGATCAGAGGGAGTCTGTTGTCTGTCTTTAACACAAATAGAGATATTTTACTTACTATCCAAACTGACCAGTGAACTGGTTTCCTTACTGCAGCCTGCACATACCTCTCCACCATGAGTGTGTTTAAAATCTCAAAGCTATGTGGCAGGGAACAGGCAAATTATTTGTAACCAATTCCTGTAATAACTTATAACTTCATGTGAGGGATGTTTTAAAGACATTAAACACTTGTTGGTTCCACCACCGCTGTCAGTAGTTCTCTCTCTCTCTTTCTGTATGTATGTATGTCTGTGTGTGTGTGTGTGTGTGTCTGTGTATGTATGTATATATATATATATATATATATATATATATATATATATATATATATATATATATACATATACACATACATACATATATATATATATATATATATATATATATATATATATATATATATATATATATATATATACTTTTTTTTTGCTCTTTTCCAGATTCCAGTGGAAAAGAGTTAAAAACAACAATTACATGCTCTATATGGAATTATCTTCTCTTTTGACTTATTAAGCAGTTCCTTTGCAACTTAACTTTCATTTTATTTTCCCGCAGAAGGTTTACCTATTGGTGGATAAATGGTGGAAATTCAAATTTTTCAGCCAGTTCTCAAAATAATTTTTGCTAAATTTCTGACTTATGTGGTATTTATAATAGCAAAGGTTTCTTAATGCAGCATTTGAAGCTACACTACAAGTGGTTTCATAACCAAAAAAATACATTTTTTCTAAGCGTTTATCACCTTAAATGTATTATGTCTGGTTAACATATGAAAAAGTACAGTTGTGCTGTCTTCATCATGGTTTAATAAATCTTCCTCAACAAAAAAGAAGCACAGTATAAACAAAAAAATTTACATCTAAAACTCCAGAAAGTCTGTTTGTTGCTTTAGAACAAGTTTCATTTTAGGTGTGAGGTCATTTTAAAATCAAAACCCAAAATCTTGAGATTGCTCTAATGAATGAACCTACTGAGGATATTTATTCCCATAAACCAATTGATATAAAGTCTTTTGTAATATTGAATTCATACCCAGTTTATATATTAGCTCAGTTCAGCTGTTCGGTAAGCAATTAAACTCAATATCTATAATGCAATTTAGAACCTGAGGGACAAACAAAAACACTTTAAAAGTTTGTATGGCTGTAAATCCATGATGTGACTGGCCAAGCCCTAGGTGAGTAGCCGTGGAATGACCCCGATGTCTCTGATGGTTTTTTAAATTTTAATAACATGCCTAATGTAACACTTACATTACAGTTCAAACACAATTACATGCTCTTAGGGCAAATTTCACGCTCAAATTGGCTCTTTTCATTATGGTGTTTTGCTTGTACTTGGACACATTTGCAAGAAAGGCATCTACTTTTTATTGAGTTCCACCAGTTGTTTTGGTTGAAATTGTTGTTTGTTTCTTTTTATTATGCTCGCCTTCCAGCTGTACCCGCGCTGCCGGGCTGTCGGTCGCATCTCTCCCTTTCAAGCATGATCATAATTTACTGCAGACCAAGAAATGAAAAAAAGAAGAGAAAGGGGGGCAAACGTACGTACTTTATCTCATATGTGGCTGAATGGTATGCATTTGATTCATTTGAATCAAAATAACTCTGTACATGAGCGTGTTTATCTTCCGCTGCCATTTCACTGTCAGGCGATACAAACTTGATTGCCTGTTTAATGGATTCGGATGGATTAAAGGAGAAACAAATAAAGAGCAAGAAGCTAAAATAAAAAAGGATGCAAGACAAACAAATTGATTCATCAAAATGGTTCAGTGCGAAAATAGCTCACAGCAGAGACCTCAGCATTCACCTTAAGGAAGATGAGGGCTTCAGACTGATAGGAAATGATCTGTTATGCATTACACATCAGCAAATCCGCACAGCACTGGATTAAACACGCATCACGTGAGGTCGTTCAGTTCATTCTTACAGACTTTGCACTGGTTGTCAATAAAAAAAATAAAAACATATATAAAGTATACAGTCTAATGGTACAGTGTGATAGCTTTTTTTCTTTTTTTTATTTCGTTGTAAAATAAATAGAATGTTAATACCCAAAGCGTAAATCTGAGATGTATGAAAAATAACAGACAAGTTGTTTTCTACTGTAAATATCCGTTCACAGGCCTGAGCTTTGTAAATTGAGAATGATACGTTTTGCTAACCAGACACTAGAATACTTTGAAAAGGCTTTAGGTTCACATCCAAAGGCACAGACTATGATTTTGCAAAGACTGGGGATCCTGCAGGGTCACTATTTGAAAAATTGTAACTAGATTTTTGAGATTATTTCCCATAGATTCCAAGAGAAACCCTTTCCCTCTCCACTCTGTAGAGTGTGCATTATAATGTACCGGAGTGTGTAAGTCCCAGGGAACACCGTAAACTACTGAGCATTACAAACACATAGTTCCGGTCCTAAAATCTGATTGGCTGAGCAGTGTTTGAAGCCGTTTTAAAATCCACGACATACGAACTCCTATGATCGCCTCACAGCAACAGAACTGTGCCTCATTGCGTCACAACAAGATAATAAATCCTTGTGCTGCTAATGGAATAATCTTTGACTCTAATGCTGCTTGCATAGACCACTGTGTATATTAATTAATTAAAAACCCATTTTCTGTTTAAACTGGCAACTTATGTTCTTAACTAGGATCCAGTTTTTAAAAAGCAGCAGGAGCAGGGAGCCTTTTTGAGATTCAGCCCCAGGATGAGAGGATGGGTGCTGCAGGATTGGGGCTAAATAAGAATCGTGGTGGTCATCTGGTGACTAAAAAGCATTTACAAGCAACTTACAAGAAGTGCTTTGTCTATCTAGAGAAAGTATCTTTGCTAGTTACCAATAGGTTCGAGAGAAAGCTTGTCCTGAGCTCAGATACTGCTAGAAACAAAACGTCACTGTTGATACCGAGAGAAAAACGAACAGCGTTAAACACACAGCAGTGCAATCCAATACATAAGTGCAGTACAATACATTACAATCATTACTTAATTCGGTGCTCAAACACCTGTTGAGTTTGGAGAGAGAAATCAGCTCTCGATATATTATAAAAATTGCAATCAGGTTTTCTCAAATGATTTGTGTTGTTTTTAAAATTTGCTGTCTTTCCAAGTTGCAATGATGCATGAGGAGGTTAAGCCAATGCTTTTTGAAATTTTGGTTCTGTCCTTCCAGTTGAGCAGTATAACTTTTTTGGCAATGGTAAGTGATATGAACATAAAGGATTTGAGGTAATTGGGTGCTGAAAGTGAGGTAAGGTCATTAAGTAGCGCTACAATGAGACATAAAGGGATGACAGGGCCCAAAACCTCTGATAGCCTGTCCATGACCATGACCAAAGCTGCTGGGTCGGGGGACAATTCCAGAAAGCATTACAGTAGTTGTCTGTTAAAGCTGGACAATGTTGGCATTTGCCACTGTGACTGAATCCCATACGGTGTAGTTTAGAGGCTGTAATATATGTTCTGTGAAGGGTTTTATATTGAATTAGTTTTGAATTGCTGGACATAGAGAAGATGTCACTGCATATATTTTGCCAGCTGACATCACATGTTTCTTTTATATCTGAGGTCCATTTTTCAACTGGGAGTGAGATAGTTATGTCCTTTGAGGCTATGAGTTTATATATTTACAATAACATTTTCTGAGGTTTAAGGGAGTGTAGTTTTAAGTAGGGGGGGGTGCGATTTCAGAAATTTTCACTATTAACTTTATTAACTTTTCTTTATAACATCTTTGAGTTGTATATACCGAAAGTGACTATTATCTGGTATATTGTATTTTTCTTTTATGTCATCAAAGGTCATGAGCAAGCCATCAGAGAACAACTGTGCCAGGCTGATTATTCCTCTCTGTTTCCAGGCTGGGAATATAAAAGGTTTGTTATTTATTAAAAACATAGGGTTGTTCCACTGAGGAGCTTGACTTGAGGGAGAGTGGTTGTCTTTAAGAATTTTGTTTGAATTCCATCACGCATTCAGGGTGGTACTTATTGTGTTGTATTTATGAAATGTAGTTTTTTTATAGCTTTGTCTGTGAATGGAATACTATTAATGTCCAGTTCTTGAACTAAACTTTCCTCAGTGTCTTGCCAGGGTTGGTTTGAGCTATTTGTCCAATGTCTAATGTAAAGCAATTGATGTGATAGAAAGTAGTAGTAGAAATATGGGCCTCCAAGTCCTTCAAGATGTTTAGGTTTCTGGAGGGTAGCAAACTTGATTCGAGGGTTTTGGTGTTTCCAATAGAACTTAGTAACTGCATTGTCAAGAGAGGAGAACCAGCCTGATGGTGGGGTAACAGAGGTCATAGAAAACAGATCACTGATTTTAGGGAGGATATTCATTTTAACTGCTGATATTCGGCCAACTAGAGTTAATGGTAGTTTATTCCACCTTTCTAGATTATCCTTTATTTCTTGCATTAAAGATATGTAGTTACGTTTATACGAATCGTTTATGTTAGAAGAGATATGAATACAGAGATATTTAATAGACTGTGTGATATGTTCAGATAATATATCATAGACCTCGTCATCTCAGTTGAATTTACTTAGAGGCAGAGACTCAGATTTGGACCAATTAATGGAATAGCCAGACACCCTACTATGCTTATTTATCAGATCATGAACTTCTCAGCAGCGCAAAATTATTACGAATGTCGAGTTGGACTGGCTTAAAAGTCAAATGAACTCCAATCTAGCTGTTCAGACTGAGTCGGATATGTATCGGACTTCAGTACCACATATGAAAGAGTCTCAATTCAGTGCGTTTTTTACTGTTTACACAGCTACACAGATGACACATCTGTGTCACATGAGGAAAAAGATCGAATTTGGGCCACTTTTACCTGCTGTGTAAATATAGCCTAAGTTTCCATATCTCTGAACCGGTTTGGGTGGGCGGGGCTGTTAAGTGTGAGCGGCCTTGTGATTAGTCAGGGGAATGCTTACGGAAGCGCTAGCCAAGAGTAGAACCAGGGAACTTGTAGAGAGAGGAATTTCCACTCTGCAATGTCTTCCGGTTTTCTCAAACACTAGAGGGCGCTCCCGAGTGAGTCTAAAATGAATGGGTTGATATGGAGCAGCTGAGAAAAATCAGTTTATAAATGCTTAAACATTTTTAGTGTAAAAGAATATATTCAACTCCTAAACACAGAACAGCATAAAACATTTTAACACTGCTGTTATATTTCAAGAGCTTTAAAACTCAAGCTATAAGAGTTCCTCATGTAGGTCCATGACGTCAGTGAGCGCGAACAGCCAATAAGCGACTCCGCTCGCCAATCAATCATCAGGCTCAACAGTAATGCCTGCCTTCTGCTGCCCAAAACCAGTCTGCTGTAGAAAAAAGGAAATATATTGGTGAGTTTTCTTTGCTTTTGTAGTGAAAGACATCCCTCTACCTTCTAAAATGAAAGAAATGTTCTTGGCGAGTGATCAGAAATTATTTTAATTTTTCATTTTTAGCCATTGGGCTCCATTCACTCCCATTCATTGAGGACTCACTCGTGAGCGCCCTCTACTGATTAGCAGTCCTGTTTTTGTTATAACGGGGGTAACAGGAAGTGGCCAGGCTCCTCATAAACCGGCTCTGGTAGAACCACCCAGTTTACATTGAGAGGAAAGAAGTACATTGGTCATTTATTGGAACATTATCTTTGGAACATTATTCAAAGGGTGTACTTAATACAGGGGTGTCCAGCCCTGGTCCTGAAGATCTACTACCCTGCAGAGTTTAACTCCAACCCTAATCTAACACACCAGATCCAGGTAATCAAAGGCTTCAGAGGGCTCTGACTATATTAGCCAGGTGTGTTGGATCTAAACTCTCCAAGGTAGTAAATCTTCAGGACCAGGGCTGGATATCCCATAATACTCATCATTCATTTTTTTATAGTACAGCTGGCGTACAGTAACAAAGTCTACATCAGCACTTAGTACCCAAAACTTAGCGTGAGCTGCTGACACAAACCCGATGCCCTCTCTGATCACGGAGAGACTAGAGGAAGGAAACACCCACCATTTTGTCATGCAGTTCAAGGTAAACACACTTTGCCTCTGCGTCTCCACGGCAACAAGTCTATGAGGTAATCATTTTATTATTCAAACTTCCCAGTCTTTTTTTTTGAATTTGAACAGTTACAGATGCTCGTAACCATAGTAGCAACAGACTCAATGCCATAAAGTGGAGAAGCGCAGGAACACTACACGCCATGTATCGATCTCGCGCACTCTCTGCATTAATCCAGCAGAGTCAACTGAGTGAGTGTAAGATAATGAACTTTTAAAAAAAAGTGGGGGGTTTGTTTCGCCATCCTCCCTCCTCCGCTCGCTCCCTCTCTCTGAAGGCATTTAAGGCATTTAGCTCTCCCTCTTGAGCGGCCCGCCCAAAAGCACTTCAGTCGATTTTTTATCCGTGTTGCAATTATTGATCACCGGCTCTCCTCGCTGTCTACAGTGCGGCCAGGATGTAGCCTACATATTTGATAGGGGGAGCTATTTTTGAAACTTGGGACTTTCAAGTGCATGAAAAATTGAAAAGGACCTAGAGAGAGAGAGAGACAGAGAGAGAGGGAGGGAGGGAGAGAGAGAGAGAGGCAGGGAGGAGGAGGGCAAAGGAGGAGAGAGGAGAGAGGGATGGAGGGCGCAGGCAGAGGAGAGGCAGAGCGAGCTGTAGGAAAGAGGGAGAGAGTGATAGCGGCTGTTACGCAATGCTCTGATCTAACTGAAAGATTGGTTTGGACTGTTGTCTTCACAACACATTACTTCACCGTGCACACACAGCTCCTCGTGGACGTGTTTGTGCAAGCAGCCGTGTGTATGTGTGAGACTTTTTATTTTTTTTGCTTTAAAGTGGTAGTTGTTAGCCCAAAAATCAGATCCACACAATTTCCACCTTGACTTAAATGTAGATGACCAGACGTTTCTGAGACTCCACCCTCTTCAGTATCTTCCCTAGTCTTGTCTTATTCTCCCTGAGGCTCCGCCTCCTTGTTATCATGCTCACCTGTCACCCACCTTGTTTTTTTCCCCCAAGTGTTTCTTGTTGGTCTTTCCTGTACACTTAAAAAAGACGGTTCTTCAAGGGTTCTGTATAGAACCATGAAAACTCAAAGCAGCATGAAATCTTCCGAGTATGTTTTATATGATTTTTTATAGAACCAGAACCTAAAAAGGGTTCTAGGATTCTTCAGGGTTGTACAAAGAAGCATGAACACTTAAAAGTACCCTTGGCATGATGAAAGGGTTCTTTCCATCATGAAAGCATTCTTCAGATTGATGGAGAACGTGGAGAATGTGCTGTTCTATACAGCTTTTTGAAAAGGGCTCTGTATAGCACCCAAAGGGGTTCTTCCATTGTTACAAGTTTGACATCGTTATTATAGAAGAACCGGCCTAATCTTCCCATCTACAGCACACTCTCCATCAATCTGGAGAACCATTTCACCATGCAAAAAACCTGTTTATGCTTCTATATAGAACCATTTTCTTTACTAAAGAACCCTTAAATATTGGATATTTCATAGTATATTTGGTAGCTTTTCTTTTTTTGACATAATTTGACAGCAGCCACTCTTTTCATTGTGCAAATGTGCCAACAGAAATGATCCAGAATTACTTGGAATAAAATCTCTTTACATGAATTTACATTAAAAATTCCATCTACTTTACCATTTTGGAGAGGCGAGGTTTTGGCCCAGCGGTGAAGACAAATGCCCCTTGTCTTTGTTTTGTTGCTTGCTGAGCACTGATTTGTCTGTTAGCCCTCGTTTCTTATTATTTTCCTAGTGTTTGTTAGCCCTGTTCTGTTCTCACAGTTCTTTATTTCCCTGGATTCTAATAAAACCAACTCACACTTGCATCTTGCTTCCCCACCTGCTCGCCTGAAGATTGCATTTTGCACTTGAGCTATGAGGCTAATATAGCTAACAAGTAATGGCAACTTATAAATCACCAGTTAGCACTGAACATGCCTAAATCACCACACGCTTGATGTACACCATCTTATGTCATCCCGACACTGTATGGCATACTGTTATCCATAGAAATAGTGCAAAGCTAAGGAAGCAAACCTCAGGCACCAAATATGTCTGACTCAATTAGGTGTTAGAGAGAAAGTTGTATACATTTGAGTTATGCAGTAAGCTATTGGTTTAAACATTGCCAATGTGTATCACTGCTGCCGGAACAAAACCTTGTATCTCCAAAATGACAACTTTAAAGGAGAAGGAAAAATACTTTACTTTCAATGGAAGTCAATGGAACCAAACGTTTTCCAAGTCATTTTGGGCCCGTTTTATTGGTCCATTCATCATGAAATTTGCAACAAATGTAAAGGGCATCAGACATTTTCAAATTATGTCCAAAACTGAAAAACGGAAAATGGAGATACAAGGTTTTCCTCAGACAGCATCGATATATATTCACGGCATTTGGCAGACTTTCTCAGCCAGAGGCTTACAGATTTAGGCTAGGTATATGTGGCGGTATGGGCTCCTGCCCAAGGACTCTTATTGGGGTGGCATGATGTGCTTGGCAGGGCAGGGAATCAGTGTCTAATCTTCATAAAGCGCAGTGGTGTAACCCACTACGCTACACCTACACCTTATGATTGTGACTTTAATCTGTGGGTGTACCCGTTTGGTGAGCTGCGTGTCCATCATAAAGTTGTGCACATGCTTCTCGGCCTTGGTCAGCTCCAGCTTCCTTGCTACCACGGCAACAACCAACGCTGTGCAGCCTGCGCCCTGAAAGACAGAGAGAGAGAGAGAGAGAGAGAGAGAGAGAGAGAAGGACAAGAAGTGAATAAACAAGAAGAGTCATCCAGCAAGAGAATATGTCACAAGAAAGAAAGTGAAGAGACTCTTTTTGATTTTCATTGACAGAGGTCGTACACAGAGGGCAAACACAGAAAGAAAAGAGGATAAAAGTAACAGAGAGAGAGAGAGAGAGAGCGAGAGAGAGAGAGGCGGGCGGGGGGAGAGGGAGAGATGGCAGAAAGAATCAGTGCAGGAGTGTAGCTGCTTTTTGCAACATAGTGACCAACTTCTGCAAAAAGCTCTGAAATCTGACCCTGAGAGTGTAGAACCCATTTAAAGTAATAGTTTTTAATGGTACATAAATTTCCTCCCTCTCCCCAAACATTCAAGAAAACTTCTGGAAGGTTTTTTCTTTTTGCCCCCAATTTTCTCCCAAATTTAGTCGTTTCTAATTCCACACGCTAGTTAGGACTCCCACAATCACACAATACCACCAGCGCTAAAAAGGTGAAGGCTAGCACAGGCTTCCTCCCGGATTTGCAAAGCACCACTTCATCTTTTCGAACTGCCAATCACACAACGAATTCCGATGCTGGAATTCAGCACCACATATGAAACATCTCAAATTGGAATTGATAATGTCAGAATTTATGTGTTTTTCCTGTTTACACCTCCACAGAGATAACACATCTGTGTCAATTACGTAGAAAATATCTGATTTGGGCCAACAACTCTGTGAACATAACTTGTGAAACTTGCAAACAGCTCACAATGCACTTGGACTCATTTGGGCTTATTTTGCTCAGCCTAAATTCTTATGACATTCTTATGATACTTCACAGCTTTATGTCGCTGATTTACAAACAGAAACAACAGAAATACTGGTTCTTCTTAGGGCAAACAGCTCTGTTTCTGAGCCCTGAATCACAGGTAGCTTGTCTACATTCACTTTCTAGCCTCACCTAAAACTTTCAACATTGTTCCCATCTCTCTTTTTTAACAAGATGTTTTTGGCAAGATGTTTTTGGCGTCCCTGTGCACTCATTCAAAAAAAAAAAAAAAGACTTATGGATGCAAAAGTTCAAAAGTCATCTGTCACTCGTGAAGGACGATACACAATCCTCGCTGCCATTTTTAACCTATTCGCTTCTTTTGAGTTTACGTGCTTCAGCTGGCGCCCCTAAGCAAACATACATATTTCACCATATTTTCTTTTTCCAAAACTTCAGAAGATCGTGATGTTTTCGAAAACAAATGCAGAGTAGGCTATATTCATCTACTTTACACTGGCGCCCCACAAGCCTGATTGAATCTTTTAAACAGGGAAATGCGATACATTCAGTATCTGGATGCAGTGACTACATCAAATCATGGTGATCAGACAAGGTTGCCTTAGAAACATCTATGTCTACATTAGGGCTAAACAACTGGGGGGAAATATCTAACTGTGATTTTTCTGACTAATATTGAGAATGCAATTGAAACTATATTGCAAAGTTCTTTATTTTCTACACCTTTAAAAAAAAGATGGTTCTTCAAGGGTTCTTTAGAAAAGAAAATGGTTCTATGTAGAACTATGACCACCCAAAGAACCCTGTGCATGATTATACAGTTATTTGCCTGATGAAATGGATCTTCAGATTTATGGAGAATGTGCTGTAGATGGGGTAGAAAAGGGTTCTATATAGCACCAAAAAGGGTTCTTCTATTGTTACAAGCTTGGCATTGTATTCACTTAAAGATGGTGCTTCAAGTGTTCTTTAGTAAAGAAAATGCTTCTATAAGGTTAGATGGTTCTTTACATGGTGAAATGGTTCTTCAGATTGATGGAGAATGTGCTGTAGATGGATCTATATGGTACCTGTTTAAAAAGGGCTCTATATAGCACCTATTGTTACACTCTTAAAAAAGAGATTTCAATAGTATTTCAAGAGTTCTTTAGTAAAGAAAACGTTTGTAGAACCATGAACATCCAAAGAGCCTTTTGCATGATTAAAGGGTTCTTTGCATTGTGAAAGGGTTCCTCAGATGGATGGAGAATGCAAAACACTTTTGGAGCGACCCTGAAACAAAACACATGCTTGACAAGATGAAGGATTTGAATATTCTTCATCTTCTAGATGATGGATGTTCATATTTTCAGGTAAAGTGGCGTAAAGTGTTTTTTTTTTGTTTGTTTTTTTGCAACTGCAGCATGAAGTTTGAGTATTATGTCACGTTTATGTCACATCGTTTTCTGTGAGTTTATTGGCTGGTTGAAAAGCAGAAATCCGATTACTGTCTTAGACCTGGAGTTTTCCCATTATCTGATTACTCAAGTACAATTTAAATGTGCTGATCAGATTACAGACAAATTCTAATTATTAAGTGCACGCAAATGAACTCAATGAAAACAAAAATATTATAATATGCGCAATCGGTATCAGTCAATACTCTGCATTAAGGTTCTTGGAACTGGATCGGTGAAGCTTGGATGTAATATGGCTAATGATCACAATTACATATCCAAAAAAAACAGAGCTACCTTAATTTGCACCCACTGCACACAGACATCTCCACTCTGGAAAAGTTGCACATGATCATCACGTCCAAAGCCACGCATCGGTTAGAGGAGTGTAAAGGCTATGGAGCAGTGGAAGTGTGTTTTCAAGAGTGATATAGCATCAACCAACATCTTTGGGATGAGACTGTGTGCCATTATTGATCCAAAACCAATCATCTAACATCAGTACCCGACCTCGTTAATGTTCTTGTGGCTGAATGCAATCAGTTCCTCACAGCAGAGTTCCAACATTTAGTGTAAAGCTCTACCAGAAAAGTAGAGGCTGTTACTGTAGCAAAGGGGGGACTGAATTCAGGAGAAATGTTGAATAAGCTGGTGTCTACAAACTTTTGGACACATAGCGTATTTTTTGGATCATGTGAATCATGTTTGGATTCATCAAAACACCCACAGAATCTCAACTGCGTCATCTGAAGCTGCTCACGGCCTGACTGTAAAAATATGGGATTCGTCATACTTTCTTCTCATCTGCATATTATTGCAGCCTACTGACATATCAGTTTTGCAAAGGGCAGTTTCACAGTAACTCATTAACAAAGGAGACACTGAGCAGCCCCAGTCAAAACACTCGCAAACGTCTCTGTGTAGACACAACGAACAGAGGACAATTTCACCGAGGGGAGGAGCAGAGAAAAACAGGATGAAAACGGAGTTAGATAGAGTTCTAAGTACAGATGGCACATGGAGTTGATATGGACCAAGAGACAAAGAGACAGTGTGAGGTGAGAATAAAAGAAGGATTGGGGGGGATTGTGGGGACAAAAGCCAGACAGAGGAAGAAAGAGGAAAGAAGAAAGTGACAGAAAGAGGGAACAACAGAGGCGATGGTAATGAGGTCACCAAACTGATTTTAAAAGTCCCTCCATGAAGAGAGTGCCACAATATTCAATGCTGTATAAAAAGAGACAAAAATGCTAATACATCATTTCAAGCTGAAATGAATGAATTTAGGTCAGGATGACATGAAGATAATTTTGGTTTCAATTAAAATGCTAAAATCAAAGCAATATACTGAGTATTACAATGTCGCAAAATTGTTGCAAATACAAATAATTAGTTGACAGTTAAATCAAACTTACTTTTTCAAAAAGATTTCGACTTATTTTTGCTCAATCGGGTATAAATTTATTACTCATTTTGCCAGTTCTTGCTTCTTTTTTTTTTAAAAAAAATTATTGCTGACTTTGCTGATACACTTTTAGCTTATGGGATTGCTCTTCTAGTTCTTTGATCTTTGGTGTGCTTCTTACTTTTGGCACTTTTTTTTAAACAGAAGGCAAGTCTTACCCTACTTTAACACCAGCAGCAAATTTTTGCCCAAACTGCTGGTCGCTCGTCGCCTGTGGACATTCGGATGCATTCTCACTAGAAATAAAAATCCTGGAGAAAATGACTTGTTTGCTTATTTTTATTTAACTCCTGTGTTTGGTCAGTTTGTGTCTTTGCAGTCAATTTGTCTATTTGTGATGAAACCTGTGGTAGGAACAATATAATAATCTAACCAAAACTGGAGCTCAATGTTGAATTTCTATTGGTAATCCCCACATCGTGTCGCTTCTTATTTGCATAAAGTTAAGCTCAACTTTGTCATGTTGTTGACATCACCCACTCTGCATCACCAACGTTCATGCCATCGCCGGAAATGGCCAGTTCTCTTTGAAAACAAATAACCTCCGGCCGCTTTTGCGCTTTGCATCGCTGCTGGTGTAAATATAGGGTGAGAAGAGGGCGTGCACCTGCACTCTCTATTAGTCAACTAATTTGGAGTGACAGGCCTTCTGAGCACATTTTTGGACACTGATGAACATGAAAGCTGTACCAACTTTTGAGTTTCAAACTGCTAGCGCTACCTACCCTAGCAGTATTTTCTAGGGTTAACTAGGAGAACCATCCTGGTAATGATAGTAAACTGCTTAAATATCTGACATCAGTTCACTGCATTAATGTAAAAAAGGCAGTGATTTGGAGCAGCACCATCTGTTAACGGGCATGCTGAGATACTAAGCCTGTATTAGGGACTGACGTGGAGGGATTCAGTAAGTAAAAACAAGAAAACACGGACATAAAAGCCTTTATAAACACAAACGGAACAGCCAACCATGTTATATCAAAATTATCCCCTTTGTAGTGATTAAACGTTAATGCCTTTCAGTAAATCATAGCTGGCAGTATTAAGTGGTATTTTCCACTCTTTGCTGTGTTGATGCCAGTTGTACCTTAACGTTATTTCCCTCGACAAACAGCTCAGCAGATTCAATGGAATCATGCAGAGCCGCAGGCCATCAGAAGCAGTTTATACAGCTCCAAAACTCACCTAGTTCCCCTTTAGCAGACACTGCTAGGCTAGTTAGCGTTAGCATTGGCAAACTCGAAAGGTGAAACACCTCCGCCATGTTTAAGTACGATAATAAAAGTTAGACTGCTAAGCACAAATGTAACTATAAATTAATTTAATATGAAAACATTAAAGATGCACTATGTATGTTTTGGGGATTTGGAGACATCTCTGGTGGAAATGTGTAATTGCACGCATTTTGTAATGTGGGGGTTGAGCTTCGGACCCCTTCCTCGAATGCATGAATCTATTGATTCATGAACATTGATGGAGTATTCGAGAATGCAGTCAACACTTGGCGAAGGACGTGTCTTCCAAGGACACGAGTGAGTTGCCTACTGTTATCATATCTGTATCAGTATGTTGTTGATTTTGCATTTGTGACCTAAACGTCGAGCCAAAGCTTCTTTTGGAGTCTGTGTGGTTGACGCAGCCCACAAATCCCACAAATCCAGTCCCACCTGGCTCTACAGAGTCACTCCATTCAGCCCACAAACACCATGTTTCAGTGTTCTTAGCGTCAACTCAGTAATGCTACTTCTTTCAATTATTTAAAAAAAAACAACTTATAGTGCATCTTTAAATTTAACATTTAAACATTTATCTGTATCCTTTCGTTCTTGTTATTGAGTTCAAAAGCTGGTAAAACTCATTCACAATTTATCGCTTGTTATTTTCAACATCCTTGACCGGGTTTGTCAAACATAACGTCCATCCTGTCACATAAACCTTTTTAAAAGATATTTTTGGCAATATTCACCGAAAAGTCAAGTCATTTTCTGTTGAAAAACTGAGGTTAGAAGGTCTAACCTTAATAACAGGGAGTGCTGCAGCCAGTTTAGCCTGAAATGTTCCACCCAGTCACATTCATCTTCCTCCTCAGTACTATTTGGCACAAAAAAGCCTACTGAGTTGGTGAAAATCTACTTTTTTGTAAAAGCAATATGTTTTTGACATTATAGAGGACAGAAAAGTGTGAATTATTGACAAAAAGTCTATGCCTATTTAGTACTGATCTCGTAGAATGACTCAGAAATGAGTTGGGATTAAAAGTGGCTATGCGAGCTATGAGTACACTCTGTACACAGCGAGTGCGTACACGCGTGTGCGTGTGTGGGTATGCGTGTGCTTCATGCACGTGTGTGCTTGGGTGGCTAATGGATGCCACTCATAGGACAGATACAGAGGCTCTCCAACCCAAAATTGCTAAAGATATGAAAACAAAACAAAAAGCCCATTTTCCTGGAGCACTCTATCCATATATGGCGCTAAATAAATCATGACGCCTCTCTGTGGAAAACCCTTCTAGGCTCTTTTTGCATATACAGTGCCATGAATAAGAACTCGCCCTCTACAGAGTTTCTCGATTTTTCTGATATTGTTGGGAGACCTATATGACAGTGAGTCTCTCAATTTAATGGGACATCTTTATTAAAAAGAACTGCCTATAAGACCTATGTCGAGAGACTTGCAACGCAACTCAGACTTGAGACGGACTTGATTTGACTTCATTAGGGCCACAAACCTTCATGCGGTAAATGAACAAACTCTTTCCTTTCCAACCTTGGCTGCCAGCTTCGCCACTATCATGCGCAGTTATGCTGCAATACGGTTCTCCTGCAGCTCGCAGCGGCATCAGGTTCAATATGGTTTCATTTAACAAGCCTTTTAATTTAAAAAAATCTTCAGGTCTTAAAGGGCCACCTGTTTTTCTCAGTTTAACAATTAAACGGTTAAATATGTAAACAAAGTCATTCACAGTGGTTTGACGTGAAATGGTCCATTGGTGTTGATAGCGTGGCTTGGCCGGGGGAAAGGACCAACGCACACTGACCGGGAAACCCAACAAGAACTCAGAGACACACACATAAACACCAGCGCAAGTGAACAAACGCTTTATTTACACATTTAAACCAAAACACAACCGAAACTTAATCCCCACAGCTTACTTAGCGTCACATGCAAATAGTCCCTTCTTCCCTCGCTCTCTCTGGCGTTCATCTGGCCTCGTGACCAGCGTCCTCTCTCCTACCCACCGGACAGAGCTCGTTTTTAAAGGTGTCCATGCTGCGCTAAATCAAGGGAGAGGAGCAGCTCACACCTGTGTGGGGAGTGGTCATCTCTCCACCGCCTAATTTGGAACCAGACATCTTCTAAAACGTGGACATCGAAACGCCACTGCAAGCTCCCTCTAAGAAAGTTATTACATGAAATCGTAATATATAATCGTAAATCGAAATCGGTGGAGAGGTACATATGGGATGTTGTAAGGCAAAATAGCTCTGAAAGAAAATCTTTTTAATCTTTATTATTTAACCATCGTTAACATTACATATAAAAGCTCATGTGTAGATTCACTGGTTGTTTTGTATGGCAAATAAACTGGAAATTACACCGGCTTCTTGTGTGAATTGTCTCGTTCCACCTCAAACCAAAAACGTGGAAAATAAGAATCTGACTTCAGCCTCTTAAAAATTTGAAAGAAAAAAGTCGAAAGAAATTTTGCAAGATACTATTCCACTGTGGCAGAAAAGTTTCCTGCTAGAGATGCGAGAAAAGCAGCTATAGCTAACCTTAAAGCAGAACAAAGTAAGTGCGTTTTTGTTTATATATTTTTTTAGCCTATTTTAGTACATTAGCACATACTGAGAGATATTTACAGCCAAGATAGTAAAATGGATATAAAGTGTTGTGGCTCTTAAGGTGGTCTGATTTTTGTTACAAGAACAAAATGACTCTTCATAGCATTTTGGGTTGCCGATCCCTGGAACCGATGACTGTGGGCTCTCTGTGTGTTATAACCGCTTATTAATGACTTTCTCAGACCTTTTTGATCATTTCCAAAGAAAATACATGCTGTTTGAAATATGGCACACAAAAAAAGACATTTTGAGACCCATTCAGAGAAAACACAAGTGTAGACTGACTAATGCTCAGTTCAAGAATGCTGCTTGTGCTGCTTGGCCCCTGGTTTAAGTCTGGCTTCATAAGCCCTGGAGCAGAATGTTTGATTGTGAGAATGAAAAGTACAGAGCGGACACTTTTTTCTTTTGATAATCTCATTCCAGTCTCACTCCAGCCACCGGACTATCTCACCCAGTCACCTTACCAAAGTTGGCAACCCTGTTATGCTGCCATCATTTTCATACAGCACACATAAAATCTTCATCTGACGGAGGCTTCAAATTTTTCATAGCCTAAGGCTACAAAAAGGCTTAATCCAGCCCTGCTCCTGCTGATGTCCTTAATACAGAGCAGAGGCAACATTTCTGTCAGGGCTGGCAAGTGCTACCTCAACTTTATCACCGTACTTTCTGCTGCTGGACGTCCTCGTCGCATGGAAAAAACTCGTATTTCATGCATCTGTTAATTATTTATGCTGCTAGAGCAATTCTGTCATAGTGGCAGCTTCTGGGAAGCGTTTAACTGTTCCAGGCTTCCTTCATTTGGACAATAAAGCTTTGACTGTCCACACAAAGCTGCTTAAGCAATAAGAATGTCATGCTATCAATAGCCACTCACATCAACAGGGCATGCGTTGATTTGGGCTATGAGGGTCTGTCTTCTGTCAGCTATGAAAGACATAAAAGAAGAAGGCCATCTGTCCCACACAGCCTTCCATACAGTGTATTGAGGACATCTATCATTCCTAAAATCAAAAGAGCAAATAGAGTCCAAAAGGCCAAAGAAATGGTAGCACTAACCACAACAGTCCAACAGACTGCTCAGCACTGACATCTGGTTTGAGTATGGATGCAAAACTATATCGATACATTGTGGTGCATCGATCTGGAGGTGGCATTTCAGATGCCTCAATTTTGGATTGGATCAGAATTGATTTTGAAAACTTAACTAGCTGAGCAACAAAGCTTTTGTAAAATACTCTACATCTGCACACGGCCACACACATTAGCTGAATTCTGTATTAAGGTTATTACACACCACTGTAATACATTTTGACAGTTATGTTGCTTGGTGACTATAATCTAATGTTATTGTATGGTGGCAAAACAGTTTATTGCATGTATTATTCAAAATAAATGAAATTATTTATTGAACATTGGTGTATGTTATTATATTTGTCACTGGTTTATGAAAGTAATAAGCCATTTGAGCTTGTGTGTGACAGCAACGTTGCCATGGATTAAGGTGTTTTATTTGCTTACTTGGTAATATCACTGTAAAGTACGGCCTTGGGTAATCAAGAAGCTGCTTTAATGACATTATAATATCCAGCGTATGGTGTATAGTACCCAATGCGCTACAGAATAACATCACAACACACACTAGACATACATGCAAAATGCTAACCACAATAAAAATAAGATAAATAACAAAACAAGCAAAGCAATTTAATGCAAACTGGTTAGATGACAACTGCTAAAATAGCACTGATACAATATTCAATTATTCAATAAAGTATCTATTCTATAGTATGTATTTTTGTCCAAAATAAAATGATTGCATTATTTTCAAATGCCAAAAAGCTTGGACATTTTTAAATAAAGTTCTTAAAGCTGCTTCATAAAATGTTAAACTAATAATTGTTTTAGAGAAAACCTTCTTGTCAAGGCACTGCAGGCTCATTTTCTACAGCAGAAACAGTCAAACGCCAGCAGTGTTCTTGAGCAGAACCCGATAAATATGTTCAGCCAATCAGCGCACAGTATTCGGGTCAGGTGATGTAACACTGTCGCCAACTGGTTTAGGCCCAGTATCAAATGGCTCCCTTTAACCTACAAAGTGCAGCATGTAGGTCTTAAAATAATGGCTAGTGCGCCTAAAAAGAGCACAGTCTGTTTATAGATATTTAATTTTACCCATTAATGGGTTGTATTTTCAGCACTTCACCTACCTGTTCTACGTTAAATAACATTAAATATTTAACTTTACAAGGCTTTGTTTAACTCTAAAACATGAAATGACCACTGTAGGTTATCTGCTTTTGACAAAAAATCTAAATTTCAATAAAAACAAAATCAGTAATGTTTGATTTTCTAAGTTACCTGTAATTTGTTGGGTTATTTTCATGTAATCGAAAAACCCAAATTGAGTTGACACAACCTGGAACGCACAATTAAATAAACATGATTTATGAAAATAATCTGTTTTTGCAAATGAACTCAATGACATTCAATAACAGTATCGGTGTTGTCGTTCCTCGACACTTGTTTAGCCAATTTATTATTTATTATTTATGGTTTGTAAAATAAAACGAATTCAATAGTTTGTTGAAAGAAAATAAAAGAATTGAACGAACTATGAAATACAAGAAGACTCTTCAAGATTCAGAAGTGCAGGTCCTTTATTCCTTCTTTGAGCATGGAGAATGTTCTTCCAAGGGCCTTCGGACGCACTCACACTTATACAGGGAATGTACACATATATTATACTCTCAGTGCAGGTGGGGTGATCTCATCCCACCTCTTTTTTGTTGTCTCCTATTGTCATGACACCACCATTATATCCAAATTGACCTTCACATGTCCATCATATGGGGTTTTTGTGGAGACCATTATCTCCAAGCCTAGTCTGATTCATTTTTTTAAAAAAAACATTGTGCCAGGTACCTCCTAACACATACTAGTAATTTTCCATTCTGGCCGTTTGGCCTTGAGCAGTTCACAAGTTCACTCGCTCCCTACAAAGTGTCTGTCTTCTCTCTTACGCTCTACTGAGGAAGCGGGTTTTAGGGCACTTGCTCCAATATGCTAGGCCATATTATGCTTTATTTATGATTTATCTACATAATACAAGACATTCTAGTTTTGGGAATCTTTCATTTACATCAGTGTGTTCAAAATAAATGGCACTTGGTTTGATATTTTTGTTTCCTAACACAATTAACATGAAGTATGGCACAAATGGCCAAACACTTTTTGAGGCCACCTATGTCTTTATGTATGTATAAATTGAAACAACAAGACAGACACAGAGACTGACCGTATCCGAGGAATGTTTCAAGCCCATATTAGTGAACATAACAGATTTCCCTGGCTTTCCCCTCCTTCTGGCACTCAAATCTAAGTACCACCACCAGCCCACCTCCTCCCCACTCAAAATCCCTCGTCCCCTCAGGGCAGTGGTATATTCCGACAGAGTTGGCCTTCGGTGTTGTCATAGCAACAAGTCCCATAATTCCACCTATAGAAAGTCATTACAATCACTCTCAACAAGAAAAGAAATCATATTCTACAGCCCTCTCTCTCTCTCTCTCTCTCTCTGTTGACTTCTTGCATTCTCTCAAGATGTTTTTCTTCCCTGTAGCCACTTCTATTTCTTCCACCTTTCTGAACCACAAAAAATGGATGGAACACAAGCGTCTTGAAAAATGATTTCAAAACTGAGACATGGTTTCTCTTTGATCTATGTAGGTCTGTGTGTGTGTGAGTGTATGTGTGGGAGTTAGTCAAAGTCGGGTGGAGAGTCTGTGTCAGAGTGTGTGTGTGTGTGTCTGCACTTGTATTTATATGTATGTGTGCATGTGGGAAAAAAGCATCTGTACCAGCAAGAAAGCAAATGTGCAAAAACAGTCTAACGTGACGATGTGCAGGTGTTTGTGTGGATGTGTTCACATTGTAACGAGAGAACAAAAAAGGGGAAAGAAAAAAAGAGAGAATCTCCGACCTCACAATGATTCAATTCCATTCAAATCAGGGCTGTCAGTCGACTACATCTACGACAAAAGCTGTTAATGTGCAATCCCATTTCCAAAAAGTTGGAATGCTGTGCAGATGGAAACAAAAACAGAATACAAAGATATGCAAATCATTTAAACCCTATTTTGAATTAAAAATAGTACAACGGCAAAATTTTGTGTTTGTGATTTAATCATCCTCAGTACATCATTGATAAGTACTGTAATCTTCGGGCCTCAGGTAGCACTGCATTACAAGCAGACATGATTCTATAGAGGAAATCACTGCATGGGCTCAGAAACATCCACAAAAGCAAGTTAAAATTCTAAAATGCAAAGAAGAAACCACATGTAAACAGGATCCAGAAACGCTGCCACCTTCTCTGGGCCTGAGCTCATTTAAGATGAACTGAGGAGAAGTGAAAAAGTGTCCTGTTGTCCTCCAGCCTAAAGACTAGCCAGCTTATTATCATCGCACACTTCAAAAGCCAGCATCCGTGATGATATGGGGGTGCATTAGTACAAATGATATGGATGACTTGCACATCTATGTAGACACCATTAATGCTGAATGATATATACAGGTTTTGGAGTAGCATATCCTGCCATCCAGATGATGTCTTTTTCAGGAAAGGCCTTGATTATTTCAGCAAAACAATGTAAAACCATATTCTGCACCTGTTAAAACAGTGTGGCTCTGTAGTAAAAAGTGTCCAGGTGCTAAACTATCCTGCCTGCAGTCCAGACCTGTCACCCACTGACAACACAGCACATTACAAAACGAAAAATATGACAAATATGCTAGTATAGACAAAAAATATAACGAAACGCACTTACTTTGCTCTGCTTTAAGTTTTAACTCAGCTATAGCTGCTTTTCTTGCATCTCTGGTAGGAAACATTTTTGCAAAAGTGGAATCTTGTTTCTTGAAAATGCCTCTCAACTTCTTACAAGGCTGAGGTCAGCTTTTCATTCGCCAGCTTCTTGTTCGAAATTTCCCATTTCTCCTTAAATGGTGCCCGAGGCACAATGTAACTGCTGCATCACTTAAGGTGGAATGGGAAAATCTGAACTAGAAGCTTGCGGATGAGAAGCTGACTTCAACTTTGCAACTTTTATTGTTTGACAGTTTCTCGTTGCAGATTAAACATATCTGGAAAACATCTGGAGTGATTATAAATGCAAAGATGTCAATTCATCTCCAAATTACTGATGTCCGTCTTAAATTTTTCTCTTTGCTTTTCTGTTAGCTACCAGCTAGGCCAGACTGTTGTATGTGTTGCTATGACGAATAGCAGTCTGTGCATCAACCTTCAGGGTTAAAGGGTGAATTAGCAGTTATACATTAACTCCAGCATTTAAGACCATTTACTGTTTAAGCTGCGTTAGAACAATCAGCAGAACTTTATTTTACTGCAAAGCAGGATTATTTTATTTTTACCTAAAAATCTAATTTTGCTGTGGAGCCACAACAGGATAGTAAAACACCTGCATGTTGCAGACCCCTGTCCTAGGGCAAGTTGGGGCATGCCCAGCCATACATTGTGGATTGGTCCATGTTGGGGGGGGGTAAAATATTTTGCTACTTTCTTTTCTTTGACAGTTAATATTTTCTGCCTGCGGTTTAATGTTTGTTACCTGATTCATGCCTATTGTTTGTTGTGGATATATGGAAGACCTATGTTAAACGGCTGTGGTTGTGATGTTTGTCCTCCCCACTTTTTCTCTTGAGTGGTTTATGCATGGTAACCTATGAAAGGGGGTTAATCTCTTATTGCTCAAGAGGGGAGAAATGGTGATATTGTGGACCACCCAGTGAGAATGACGTTTTTTTTTTAATTGGAGGTTAGAAGAAATCTGAAAAAAATATATATTTGCCAATAACTTTATTTCAGTAATTTTCCTATTTACTATGCACTCTTTACATATTTTCACCGCACCAATAAACACTGTCGCACTGAATGTGCTATTTTGGTCTGCCCATATTCCTTGAATACCTGCCACCTTGTGTCGGTCTACACTATCCTCAGCAGAGCCAGATGTGACAAAGATTCACAAACCATCTACAGTGGCTCATCCACATAAAGTGTTACCAAAGTTTATAAATATTTTCTTGGTTTTATCCCTCTAGGAGTCTGAGGTGGTCCACAGATAAGACTAATGATGCCAGAAAATGACGGCTAGAATGCTGTGAGAATCACTGGAGCAATGGTTATGACTGAAGCTCTGAGGAAGCATTCTAGTGGGTTATGACTGACTTAAGTGCTCTGAGAATCCAGCCCCCAAAGTCTTCAAATCCAGGACTGGAAATTGGATTTTACATCTGGATTTGAAGACCTCTCCTCTGAACACACAGCAGGTGGGAGCAATATGGCTTCTGTACTTTCACTGCATCATAGGGAAGGGTTTGTGGCACAGACAGGACTTTGAACGATGGCGGTGGCAAAGGGAGATGAACTGAAGAAAGCGAGGCCTACAAAGGTCAAAGCACGGCGCGGCGCATGATGCGTAAAAGCACAGACGGCCTTACACAGACAGCGATGTAAAAAGGAAACGAAACACACAGACATTCCAGTGAGATACAGCATAGTTTTATTAATGCTATACTGAAGCAGCAGTTCAGTAATGAAATGGCTTCAGACTAACATTGTCCAGCCAAAGGATCCTAAAACAAATGTACCATGAGGCTGGTGACAAAACGGGAACTAGATTAATGATTAAAAAAGGTAATAAGTAGGTAATAATAGCCAGTAAATGACAAATAAATGAGTAATATAAAATATTTTTACTTTATTTTCTTAACTATTTTAAAGGTAAATATATAAAAGCTTTCTTTTTTTAACTGCAATATGTAAACATAATAGTAATTAAGTAGTTTCAAAGGGAGTTTTATCGTTTTATAATTTATATAATTATTTATTTTCAAGTTTTTTGTACCATTATTTGAATTTATTTCTCACTGAAAGAGAAACATAATCGCTTGATGTAGAACGTAAACGTTGTTATATTAGATACAGGTATTGAAAGTATAGTTTTTGTCACATATTTATATATTTCTACCCATTTAGATGTTATAAGGAGTGTTTGAACCTGGCCTGCGTTCTGAGTGAGACACAATACAGAGCAGCCAACCAGAACAGTGGCCATTTACATACATCAGTCTTAAAGGCACAGTGACAAAAACTGCCTGTTTAATTAGGAAAAGGCTACAAAATGGTCATGTACAAATGAAAATAAGGTGTTTTTGGTACATTAACCCACACAAATGTCATTAATCAACCTACAATAGAAATGTAGAATATGAGATCTTTAAAAACAGACTACACTAAATACACACGTATTTATACATGAGTAAAGTATAGACAATAAATACATTACACTAAGCATTTTTGGGATTTTTGAAAATGACATTTTTTGTGGTCACATACTCCTGAATTATAATAGATTCTAGCATGCTGAAATCAATGCATATGAAGCAATGCTTTTAGATCAACGCATGCTTTTTCATCATCACCTCCTTTATCTGTACTCTTCCTGTATGCACACAGCAAAGAGTAGGAGTGTGCGTGTATCTGAGTTGAATTGTGTGAAAGAGACAGAGGCTGCAAAAAGAGGATGACAGATACAGAAAAAGGCAATGAACTAGCTGGCGGAGCAGCAGAGAGAAAAAAATGAATGGAGTTAAAACAGCCATCTACGTGACAGATGCACACAACACCACGCAACCAAACATAGCCAGATAAACACTGATCTATGAGACACACACAAACATACATACACAAAATCCCAACAAGAACAAATAGGCTCCTCTGCAGCCGACCACCTGACCCTCAGGCAGAGAGAGACAATAAGAGAGAGAGAGACAGACGGAGAGACAGAGAAAGCCAAAAAAGAAGAGAGCAGCACAGGGCTCACATTAACAGATCCATTCAGTCCAAACTACTGCAATATGAAACTGCAAATGGCTACAGCATACTAAGTGTTCAATTTCCAATATGTATCATATAAACCAGCCACAGTGCAAAATCTTCACAACCTTCTAAGCCTAAAGATTTCTGATACGAGAAAATACTGTAATGTTTGCAATTTTAGTTTATTTTTATTCATTTTTCAGAAGAACTATCATGCTTGTTGTATTTAACTCAAAGTTTTAAAGTAATATTTAGTAGTAATATTTCATTCTTCCCTTTTTTGAAATGGAAACTTATCCAGTCAGGATTTCCCTCCTGTGGTACACTCGCCATCTAAATCACTGAATTCATGTGTTCCACCACTTCCATGGCCACAGGTGTATAAAACCAAGCACCTAGGCATGCAGACTGCTTCTACAAACATTAGTGAAAGAATGGGTCGCTCTCAGGAGCTCAGTGAATTCCAGTGTGGTACCGTGATAGGATGCCACCTGTGCAAGTCCAGTCGTAAAATTTCCTTGCTGATTGTGAACGACAGCAGTTCAGCTGCAAAATGGTCGGCCACATAAAATGACACAGCGGGCTCAGTAGATGCTGAGGTGCATAGAGCACGGAGGTCACCAACTTCCTGCAGTCAATCACTACAGACCTCCAAACTTCATGTGGCCTTCATATTAGCTCAAGAAACCGTAGAGAGTTTCAAGGAATGAGTTTCCATGGCTGAGCAGCTGCATCCAAGCCTTACATCACCAAGCACAATGCAAAGCGTTGAATGCAGTGGTGTAAAGTGCTCTCACTGGACTCTAGAGCAGTGGAGACATTTTCTTTGGAGTGACAAATCACACTTCTCCATCTGGCAATCTGATGGACGAGTCTGGGTTTGGCGGTTGCCAGGAGAACGGTACTTGTCTGACTGCATTGTGCCAAGTGTAAAGTTTGGTGGAGGAGGGATTATGTTGTGACGTTGTGTTTTAAGAGTTGGGCTCGGACCCTTAGTTCCAGTGAAAGGAACTCTTAATGCTTCAGCACCAAGAGATTTTGGACAATTTCACACTACCAACTTTGTGGAAACAGTTTGGGGACTGCTGCTTCCTGTTGCAATATGACTGTGCACCAGGGCACGATGCAAGGTCCATAAAGACATGGATGAGTGAGTTCAGTGTGGAAGAACTTGACTGGCCTGCACAAAGTTCTGACCTCAACCCGATAGAACACCTTTGGGGTGAATAAGAGCGAAAACTGCAAGCCAGGCCTTCTCATCTAACATTAGTGTCACAATTGCACTTCTAGAAGAATGGTCAAAGGTTCCCATAAACACACTCCTAAACCTTGTAGAAAGCCTTCCCAGAAGAGTTGAAGTTGTTATAGATGCAAAGGGTGTGCCGACATCATGTTAAACCCTACGGATTAAGAACAGGTTCATATGCGTGTGAAGGCAGACGAGCGAATACTTTTGGCAATATAGTGTATTTAGGTAGGCAGAGCTAGCTGTCCCACTGGTTAGGACTTCAGGAGCTGAACTGAAGGCCTCATGTTGGATTATCTACCAACAAAATCAGAAAGTGACAGGGGAATCAGCCAATCATGGTTTGATTTACAATGGTTAAGGCCAATTTCATGTATGCTGAAGTCAGTGTTTAATCTAAAGCATCCAAAAAAAGCATCATTTATTCTTGCATTTCACACGGTCATACTGTACAGTTGCCACCACAGAAGCCGAGAACGACGAGAGATAGCACACACCTTTAATTCCTTCACTGTGTAGTTTTTCTCTGCAGTTCACACCATGATCAGCTCAAGATGTGGTTAAAACAATTATGCAGTGCAGTAGCTGCAGGTGCGCAGCTGAACTCTACACTAAGTGCAATAGCAAACTTACAAAATCACGTCTGTGGAAACACAACGTAGTTGTCCAACCCACAACATTCAGTTTTACAATCAACGTTCATGTTTCTCCATTCAAAAGTCATTTAAATCTCCAGAGAAGTAAAGTTATACCCAGCTGTTTGAAGCTCTGTTAGGGGGACGACTATTTATCTCTCAACTGCTAACATTAGCAAAGATTATTTTATCGACTTTGTCGAGGTAATGTCTTTTTTTCTTAAAGTAAAAAGTAAGGAGAGTAATTTGAGCCATCTTTCACCTCTAGGTATGTTCGTGTAGATCAGCGTAACCGGAAATGTGGTCCCAGATACGGCGGCCGCAACAGAAAAATCACATGACTAAAAACTTTAGGATATATAACTTGACGTTAACATACTATTAAAAACTCCATAGGGGCGCTACCAGAAAACAGCATTATTGTAGAGTTTTTTAATAAGTTGTGACATTTATGTTCCAAACTGGAGGCCAAGCTTGAAGTCATGGTTTGCCACTGACATTTAGCTCTGCTATGAAAAGAACTAAAAATGTCTGTGAGGCCAATTTTGTGTGTGTTAATGTTGAAGTTTAATCTAAAATGTCCAAAAAAGGATCATGGATCAAGGAAAATGAGTGTTAATGTACTATTGAAAACTCCATAAAGGCGTGATCAGAGGTTAGCACTATTGTAGATATTTATGGAGGACTAGCTTGAAGTCAAGGTTTGCCACTGACTTTCAGCTCTGCTATGAAGAAATCTGCCCATTTCTGAGGATTCTACTGATTTCATACTCTTTTCAAAGACTACACTGACAGGAACCAGCTGCTCACCATTGGAACGGCAATACAGGCAGAACTAGCAAACTTGAATATCATGGTTAAAATAGCAAAACGTAGCAGCTAGCTACATTTAACCTTTATATGACATTGTGTTAAGTCAATGTGAATGGAAATTTGATCAAAATCATCAATCAAATTTCTCTTTAATGCGTTACATATTTCTGAGTGAAACATGGTATCAGGGAGGGTCTCTGAGCTAGCTAAGCATTTTCTCTTGAAGATAGGTGGGGGAGGGTAGAAAGGGGACGTAACATAACATTGGTGCACAGTGATATAATCAAAAACCAAAAGACATTTTAGATGCGTTGCAAACGTCGTCAGATTTTTGTAAACCTTTTAAATATGATATGATGTGATGACTCATGATTAATATGACCAGGGACAGGAATTAACAAGGTCTGTTTTGATTTACCATAATGCCGGTCAGTAGGCACACTCCTTTGCCGCAGTAGGTGTGAGGCACCATGTCTCCGTAGCCGATGGAGAGAAAGGTGATGGAGATGAGCCACATGGCTCCCAGGAAGTTGCTGGTCACGTCCTGAGCATCATGGTACCTGTGTGTGTGTGTGTGTGTGTGTGTGTGTGTGTGTGTGTGTGTGTGTGTGTGAGAGAGAGAGAGAGAGAGAGAGAGAGAGGGAGAGAGGTTTAGCTAGCTCACATTTGGAGATCTGGTTCATCCAGAATAAGTGCAGTGAGCAGTTCCTGTGGTGCAATAACACAGCAAAGGTCTAGGTCCAGCCCCATGTTGGGAGGGCACAGAGGGGTATCATAGCCCACCCCCCTCAGCTTTGCCTGCCTGCTTCAACCTGCAAGGTACCTTACCCTTCTCCTGTGCCTGGGTAAGCTGAGTTTGCTTTCCATGACTGAAAATGACAGTTTTGTTTTTGTATTTCGTTTTGTCTGCACGCTTCTGTTTTGGCTGGTAGGCTATGTTATGTTGTGCTGTTATCAAGGTCTGCTTTGTCCTCAATTGCCAAAGTAATTGGATATCTACATAGCCTTATTCGCCTTAGCCTCTTTCCAGTTACACAATGCTTTTTAGTAGGTTGGCAGCC
Organism: Pygocentrus nattereri; assembly: GCF_015220715.1. Taxonomy (NCBI): domain Eukaryota; kingdom Metazoa; phylum Chordata; class Actinopteri; order Characiformes; family Serrasalmidae; genus Pygocentrus; species Pygocentrus nattereri. The sequence continues at coordinate 42,812,158 of NC_051213.1, read as the reverse complement.
CCAATTAAAGGTTTGTTCACTTTTGTATAAGACATATACTAAAACTGATCAAATTGGTTTATTTTGTGCAATTTTCACATTTTAATGACAAAAATTAAGCATTAATTCAAGAAAAATAATAATATCCATTACAATATTCCATCCATCCATCCATCCATCCATTAGCTTCCGCTTCTCCGGGGTTCGGGTCGCGGGGGCAGCATCCTAAGCAATGAGGCCCAGACCTCCCTTTCCCCAGCCACTTCCACTAGCTCTCCAAGGGGGATTCCGAGGCGCTCCCAGGCCAGCTGGGCGATATAGTCACGCCAGTGTGTCCTGGGTCTTCCCCGGGGTCTCCTCCCAGGTGGACTTGCCTGTGACACCTCCCGAGGGAGGCGTTCAGGAGGCATCCTAACCAGATGCCCGAACCACCTCAGCTGACTCCTCTCGATGTGAAGAAGCAGCGGCTCTACTCCGAGTCCCTCCCGGATGACCGAACTTCTCACCCTATCTCTAAGGGAGAGCCCAGACACCCTGCGGAGGAAACTCATTTCGGCCGCTTGTATTCGCGATCTTATTCTTTCGGTCATTACCCAAAGCTCATGACCATAGGTGAGGGTGGGAACGTAGATCGACCGGTAAATCGAGAGCCTTGCCTTATGGCTCAGCTCTTTCTTTACCACAACAGACCGGTAAAGAGCCCGCATCACTGCTGACCCAGCACCAATCCGCCTGTCAATCTCCCGCTCCCTTGTACCATCACTCGTGAACAAGACCCCGAGATACTTGAACTCCTCCACTTGAGCCTATCCCCGACCCAGAGAGGGCTCTCCACCCTTTTCCGCCTGAGAACCATGGTCTCGGATTTGGAGGTACTGATTCTCATCCCAGCCGCTTCACACTCGGCTGCAAACCGATCCAGCGAAAGCTGAAGTTCGCGGCCTGATGTCCCCAATAGGACCACATCATCTGCAAACAGCAGCGATGTGACCCTGAGGTCACCAAACCGGACACCCTCCATCCCTTGACTGCGCCTAGAAATTCTATCCATAAAAATTATGAATAGAATCGGTGACAAAGGGCAGCCCTGACGGAGTCCAACTCTCACTGGGAACAAGTCTGACTTACTGCCGGCCATGCGAACCAAACTCCTGCTCTGTTTGTACAGGGCCTGAATGGCTTGTAGCAAAGAGCCATGTACCCCGTACTCCCGAAGCACCTCCCACAGAATATTCTGGGGAACACAGTCGAATGCCTTCTCCAGATCCACAAAGCACATGTGGACTGGTTGGGCAAACTCCCATGAACCCTCCAGAATCCTGGAGAGGGTGAAAAGTTGGTCCAGTGTTCCACGACCAGGACGGAACCCGCACTGCTCCTCCTGGATCCGAAGTTCAACTATAAGCCGGACTCTCTTCTCCAGTACCCCTGCATAGACCTTGCCAGGGAGGCTGAGGAGTGTGATTCCCCTGTAGTTGGAACACACCCTCCGGTCCCCTTTTTTAAAAAGAGGCACCACCACCCCAGTCTGCCAATCCAGTGGCACCGCCCCCGATGTCCAAGCAATGTTGAAAAGGCGTGTCAGCCAAGACAGCCCCACAACATCCAGAGCCTTGAGGAACTCAGGGCGGATCTCATCCACCCCTGGAGCCTTGCCACCAAGGAGCTTCTTAACTACCTTAGCGACTTCGGCCTCAGTAATGGACAAGCCTATTCCCATGTCCCCAGACTCTGCCTCCTCACTGGAGAACGTGTCGGTGGGATTGAGAAGGTCCTCAAAGTATTCCTTCCACCGCCCAATGACGTCTTCAGTCGAAGTCAGCAGCACACCATCTCCACTATATACAGTGCTAGTGGCACACTTCTTTCCCCTTCTGAGTTGCCAGACGGTTTGCCAGAATCTTTTCGGAGCCGACTTAAAGTCACTTTCCAAGGCCTCACCAAACTCCTCCCATACACGGGTTTTTGCCTTGGCGACGACTGAAGCCGCAGATCGCTTTGCCTGTCGATACCTGCCAGCTGCCTCTGGTGTCCTACAGGCCAACCATACCCGGTAGGACTCCTTCTTCAGCTTGACGGCATCTCTCACCTGGGGTGTCCACCACCGGGTTCGAGGATTCCCGCCCCGACAGGCACCAACTACCTTACGGCCACAGCTACAGTCAGCCGCTTCAACAATGGAGGAACGGAACATGGCCCATTCTGAGTCAATGTCCCCCACCTCCCCCGATATCTGGTCAAAGTTCTGACGGAGGTGTGAGTTGAAGATCAATCTGACAGGTTCTTCTGCCAGACGTTCCCAGCAAACCCTCACTATACGTTTGGGCTTGCCTGGTCTGACTGGCATCTTCCCCCACCACCTGAACCAACTCACCACCAGGTGGTGATCAGTTGACAGCTCAGCTCCTCTCTTTACCCGAGTGTCCAAAACACATGACCGCAAGTCCAATGACACGACTACAAAGTCAATCAATGAACTGCGGCCTAGGGTGTCCTGGTGCCATGTGCACTTATGGACATCCTTGTGTTCAAACATGGTGTTCGTGATGGACAAACTGTGGTTTGCACAGAAGTCCAAAAACTGAACACCACTCGGGTTCAGATCAGAGAGGCCATTCCTCCCAATCACACCCCTCCAGGTCTCACTGTCATTGCCCACGTGAGCGTTAAAGTCCCCCAGTAGGACAATAGAGTCTCCAGGAGGAGCACTTTCAAGCACCCTTTCCAAGGACTCTAAGAAGGCTGGGTACTCTGAACTGCTGTTCGGTGCATAAGCACAGACAGCAGTCAGGACCCGTTCCCCAACCCGAAGGCGTAGGGAAGCTACCCTCTCGTCCACCGGAGAAAACCCCAACATACAGGCACCGAGTCGAGGGGCTATGAGAAAGCCCACACCTGCCCGTCGCCTCTCACCATGGGCAACTCCAGAAAAGAATAAAGTCCAGCCCCTCTCAAGGAGATTGGACCCAGAGCCCAAGCTGTGTGTTGAGGTGAGCCCGACTATATCTAGCCGGTATCTCTCAACCTCGCGCACCAACTCAGGCTCTTTCCCAGCCAGTGAGGTAACGTTCCAAGTTCCAAAAGCCAGTTTCAGCAACCGAGGATCAGAACGCCAAGGCCCACGCCTTCGGACACTGCCCGATCCACAAAGCACCGAACCCCTACTACTGCCCCTCCCATTGTTGGTGGGTCGATGGGAGGGGGGACTCATGTAACTCCTTCGGGCTGGGCCCGGCCGGGCACCATGAGTAAATGCCCGGCCACCAGACGCTCGCTGGCGAGCCCCTCCTCCAGGCCTGGCTCCAGGGTGGGGCCCCGGTAACCCTGATCCGGGCAGGGTACACAAATCCTGTTCTTGTCTTCTCATAGGGGTTATTATGGATCACACTTTGTCTGACATGTCACCAAGGACCAGTTTGCCATGGGAGACCCTACCAGGAGCTTTTGCTCCAGACAATATAGCTCCTAGGATCATTCAAGCACGCAAACCCCTCCACCACGATAAGGTGGTGATCCATGGAGAGGATTACAATATTCGTAATATTAAAATACTGCAAATCTTACAGTTGCATGACTGCTGCCGGGAAGCTTAGTGGTTGGCATTATATTCAAAGATTTAGATGCTATTTTGTTGGCTGTTGCACTTAGTAACAGGTAGGCAGCGTCTTTTTTTCTTATTTACATTTATAGTTACGCCGTTTGTCAGACGCTGTTATCCAGAGCAACTTACAATTTCATCATTTTACACTGGTAGGTGAATGTAGTGTTAGGAGTCTTGCACAAGGACTCTTACTGGTGTAGTGTAGGGTGCTGGCCTAAGTTGGGGATTGAACCCCAGTCTACAACATAGAAGCCAAAAGTCTTACCCATTACACTACCCAATTGATCAAGCAACATTCAGTGAGTATCTATTAATTAAAAGTGTGAGCAAAACTGTTGCACTGTACATCCTTGGGTATGAGAGAAGAGGAAGAAAACAGTTATCTTCTTCATCTGTGTCCAATTTACATGGACATATACTTAAGAGAAATGATTAGCATTCTCCTCCAAGCACACTTAGCCATGGTATATAATTATGTTTAAGATTTCATGGCAAGCTACACCCAGAGCAGTCTTTGTTCTCTACCAAGTTGTTGGCAACTCAAATTGTTAGGCCAAATGAGGAGAGGCGTCCAACAGGAATAGGACAAAATAGGGTTATAAAATATATAAAAAGAAAATGACAGAAAAGGGAGTGTGAGGACAGTTCACATACTGGAACACCCCTGCTCTCAAGAGAAAGGTGGGGTGGTCCTCTGAGTGCTTTTACTCTTTTCCCTACTGATGCAAACCTTTATGTAGAAAGCCAGAATGGGGAAGCGCATATCCACACTGTTTAATTTCCTATTTTCCAATTCTCACATGGCTTACTCTCCCTGATTTGTTTTCATGGAGACAGCGCACACGGTTCTTTCATCTTCAGTCCCAGAGCAAAAGAAGGAGCTGTCAGAAAGCGAGGGGGCTCTGATCACCTCTTCCTGTGTGTTCCAGCCTGAGTCTGAACAGCACGTGGGAGCTCCCCCTGGGCAGCAGCACCTCCAGGATGTGGTGGATCGAGAGCGTGGCTGGTGAAATTAGAACACCTCCCTTCAGACATATCTGACCAAGGTGTCTCTGGAAGTGGACGTGGCCATGTGAACATGTCATGGTAGCTATATGCTGTGAATATGTATGTATATGGCACATTGCACAAACCAGCGCCCATTGCAACTTGCTGCTTTGACCTGGGGAATCCTCTGGATTCAAATTAATGCACCTACAGTGTACCATGCACTCCGTTGCCATGGCAACACCCCTGGCAGAGGCAGGGACGCCCACACTATGGCCTGGGGCATGATTCAGCCTGCGACCTTTTTAAACGGCAACATGGGAAATGTAGGGAAGACTTGACACGGGATTGGCTGGATTGGCTAGCTGACGGCAAGTTGGAATGTATTCGCGGCTTGCTGTGGAATGTAATGCGGTAGGCAGCACTAAGAGCTTTCTCTCCCCACATTCCTCACTCTTTTTCTCTCTCACCTCTCACACACTCGTACGGTCCAGGCCGCGATGATCCATAGGGAGATACTGAAGACTAGCAGCACCGTGCCTGGGCAGATAGTCATCAGGGTCTTCATCACAAACCGTGTGTTAAAGTGCACCTAGTGAGAAAAACACAAACGTGCACATCCATTAGTTCCTCCGTCACAGCCTTCTTTTCAGCCTTTTTTCACCTGCTAAGAAAATTTCTCAACAATCACTCAGCCATATGTTCTTTAAAGTGCAACCGAGGACAAAACTTCCAAATTAGCCTCTCGTGGGGCATGAGGTGATTCTACAACAAGAACACATGCCTGGGGACAACTTGTTAAATGTGCTAGACTGAAAGCGGATCCACCGCTAACAAGGGTACACCCCATGAAACTCACCCCCAGAATCCTCTAATCCGTGCTGATCAATGTATGGAGTTCAATTGATAACACAAACAGGATAGCTAGCAAAGCACTATCGTTAGCTATTAGAACTGTTTTCACCTTACAAAAGAGAATGTTTATTTTTTACTGCTTGTATTCATGAGTTGTCCACATATGCAACATCTACATGCTGCATGTATCATTTCTGCCATGCTAACTTACATTCCATACATGGGCTAACGACGGATCTGTTGTCCATCGAACACCAACTGTCCATCTTCAAGAGCCACTGGACTGATTTTGATATTTCACACTCAGTTTGTTCCCAACCCATTAATTCTACATTCCCACCCACATTTAGCCTAGAATTTCTCATGGTTGTCCCCAGACATTCTCGTTACCAGGTCACATCTGGCCCCCATGAGATCTCATCAGCAGAACACCATCTAAACTTAACCACACTACATTAGTCCTCTAACAAGGAATTAAACTGATTTATCAGAATACTTGCACAATTCCACCATTAAGATCAAGCAGAAATTAGAAGAATTTGCAGTTGCGATTTTTCAGACGTCTGAAGAGTTAAATGCCTCTATAGGAAGTTGTTAGATAAAATGGCTACAAATAAGTTGTCTGATACCAGAGACATTGTTTTACAATCATTCTGAAATACAGGTTTGGCCTAAAATGTTTTTTAATACATTAATTGCATAAAGGTACATACTATACAGCAAAATAGAACACTTACAAAAAAATCTAATAATAAAACAATTTTTTTCAGATTCACCACTATTTTACCATTATCAACATTACATTTACAAACTCAGAAGACGTGTAGGTTCACTAATCATTTTGGATTATAACTAAAGTGGCTATATTTGCACTGTAAACTTCACGACCTCTGGTTCCTATCACTACCACTGTGCAAAAAAACCTGATTTTCTCTTCAACGAACCATTTTGCATCAATTTTTGAATAACTGTTTACATCTCAACAACTGAACTGTGAAGAAATTTGGACAAATCTAGAATTCCTCTTTCAGGTTGAACACACTTAGGCCTAGGTCTTAAAGTGTTGTATCTCAGGATAAGGCCTCTGGGCTAATCGAGTCTTTGCAGCCAGAAAGCGTCTCGTGTCAGAAACGACAACATGCTACCTGCAAGGCATCTGAAGTCCACTAAGGACACGCCCTGGACTCTATCACAGCACCAGACGAAACTGGTCATTTATCAACATTTCTTAAAGACTTCACGCAAGCATGTGTAAAGATGGAAGCCATCAATCACTGGTCTCAACAAGGAGCCTGACAGAAAGGAACCTACTGAAACAACTCGCAGCCATCAATCACAAAATCAGTCATAGCTGGAGAAACCGGCCTCCACTCCATAAATCATGGGGTGTTTCTAAGAGCTGAGAAAAAGTTCAACTCAATTAACTCTCCCTCCTGACACCGACCGACTGACTTGCATATAAATGTTCAAAGGGCTTTAGAGGAATAATTTGGGGGGGGGGATCAAATTTGCAAAATCTTTTTATCTTGATCAAACAAGACTGGAGTCTACTTCTTAAGCTTTGCGCTGGGGCTACAAGGCCAGTGTAGCAAGTTATATGTTGCTGCTGTCAGACCAAAACCTGGTATCCCCATTTTTGTCGTTTTTTTCAATTTTTTATATAATTTGAATATACCTACTGTTCTTTATATTGTGTGTGTAAATTTCATAATGAATGGACTAAATGAAACAGACCAAAATTACTTGGAAAAAAGTCTGGTTCCACTGACTTACATTAAAAGTAAAGTATATTTTTTACTTCTCCTGTAAAGTTACTAGAAGAATTATAAATTACAACCATTTGTCTCTGTGTTTGCACACTATGAAATTAGACCTCTGCATTTAACCCATCCATGCAGTGAAACACCCACATACATGCACACTAGTGAACACACACACTAGGGGGCAGTGAGCACACTTGCCCGGAGCAGTGGGCAGCCCTATCCACGGCACCCGGGGAGCAATTGGGGGTTAGGTGCCTTGCTCAAGGACACCTCAGTCATGGACCGTCAGCCAAGGTGATCGAACCGACAACCTTCCGATCACCGGGCCAGTTCCCAAACCTCCAGCCCACGACTGCCCCCGCTATTTTGGTGATATGAGGTTTTGGTCCGACAGCAGCAATAAGTTTATAGACATCAGTTGGCCTTGTGGTTTCTGATACTCTGTGAAGTACTGATAACTATAAACACTGCATAGTTTTACTTCTTAGCTAGATTAGCCTCTATGCAATGTTGACCTTCATATCACTTTCTGGAAAAGCAAAAACAGAACAACTTTTCTCCCCACAAACTGTATACCTCCTCATTAGTCATGAAGACGGGAAAATAATCACTGCACGGCATCCACTGCAGCCAACACCATTAAATCTGTTTCTTCCAGTTAGCTGGGGTGAAATGCTGTCACTCTACAAACGGGTGACATCAATGGGACAGAGGGAATTATGCAGGAGAGGCTAGATTCCTGCGCTAAGACTGGAGCCATGAAAAATGAGGCAAGTGTGAGGAGAGAAGAAACGGCGGGAAGAAAAGAAATGGAAATAAAGTGAAAGGTGGTAGCAGCCAGGCAAGAGAGACTGAGAAAAAAAGAAAATGAAAACGACCAAAAAAACGCCAATGACTCCAGACACAATTTAAGGCTAGTCCAGGGCTCGGTCTGCTCCAAACTGAAGCTCAGAGTCCTTCAATACAGCAGTTCTCGACTTGTATTGCCTCAAGACTGAGATTTGTCACTTATCATGAAGTCACAACCCAAAGCAGTTTATCTTTCTAAAACATCTAAATTATCTCACATATAGGCTTAAGGCACACTGTATAGTCGCCGACGTTCTGGGGACCGAATCAGGGAGTGACTGCGCTACGCAGCGCCTTCAGTTTGCTGTACTGTGTGAATGACTGGCTATGATTAAATGCAAAGATTACAGACTCAGACTGAGGTGTTTATGCTCACTCTGCTCAACAATCTGGTGGAAAATCTTCGTTTACGTGCTCACTACAAGTAATCCGATGCAAAAATAGGCGCATGCGTGGAGTAGCTCTTCGAGTAAACGTTACCATGACAGCGAACATCACGTGAGGTCCATTCAGAGAGACGAGTTTTCATCTGGCGCACTTGTGTTTTTAATTACTTTAAAATTATGTTAGACTCAGAAAAACGCCCTTCACATGTACTTATCAAGGAAGTGGCGAGAGGAAGGCGTCGTGTTCTGAGACACAGAAGCTGGACGTCCGTCCCACCACAGTCTTTTAAAGCTCAGAGTATAAACCTCGTCTCCTCTGCAGACCCGTTTCAGCTCCGCCATGCTGAACGGTATAAACCTTTCGCTATGACGCGCCGCGCAGGCGCAGAACGTACTTGAACGTTCCGACTGGAGTGTAATCGGATTCAGGCGTTTACACGGCTATTATTCTTCTATTCAACATTCTTTTATTTACAGGGCAGGTACCCAAGCTCTAAGCCAGAACCATACTGACCTGCACTCTTTTAATCGTCGTTTTTCCATCCCTTGTTCCTCCCACTGAGTCCCTTTCATTTTCGCCACCTCTCAAACTCTATTACTTCTTTGCCCGACAACCACCAATGTACATGTACTCATTCAGCGCAGGTCCACAAGATCAACTACGTTGTTTTACTTTTGCCTATTGAATAAAATAGACTTTAGAATTGTCTACATTTCAAACATGAGTGTTGTCGTTTGATGTTAGATGTAGTTATTGATATGAAGCATTTATTATAACTTTTCAATGATCATAATGCAAAAATTCCCTGATTGTTTCACCAACTGCTTCAACACTAAAAAAAATTCCCTGACCCCAACCCTGGGCATCACACTCGGACTCCTGACCTTGTTAAGGGCCCCTATGCTTCGTGAGGAGGCATCCGTGAAGAGCTTGCTGTGGAGGAGCATGACGCGAGCGATGAGGTAGAGTCGGAGGAACATGGGCACGGACAGCACCATGTCCAGGTCTGCCTCCGCCTGCGAGGGGATATAGGTGAAGGCCAGGCGCGCGCGCCACACGAACTTGAAGTCGCCCGGCACCGGGTGCACGGCCGACACCAGCAGCTCCAGCGCGATCAACAGTACCCGCTCCATCGTCATGGCGATGCGCCAGTCATCTGCCCCGTTGTCGATGACGAAGAGCTGCGAGGAGGGAGAATGGCATGGTTAGCTGAAGTTACGGTTACATTTACAACAACTGAAGTATTTGACTTTTTTGAAGGGGAATTCTACAAATTTGTTCAATTTTTTATATGAAACTGTTCAATGTACTGAAACATACATACAATTACAGACTGTAGTCCGTCTGTTTCCCTACATACGTTGTTAGCCCCCTTTCACCCTGTTCTTCAATGGTCCGGACCCCCACAGGACTGCCACAGAGCAGGTACTATTTGGGTGGTGGATTATTCTCAGTGCTGCCATGATACTGACATGGTGGTGTGTGTTGTGCCGATTTGAGTGGATCAGACACAGCAGTGCTGCTGAAGTTTTTAAACATTGTGCCCACTCACCGTCCACTCTATGCCTATTCTGATGTAAAGTCAGAGACAATAGCTCATCAGTTTTGGTCATCCTCTATTCCCTCATCAGTGGTCACAGGACGCTGTTGGCTGGATATTTTGGTTGGTGGACTATTCTCAGTCCAGCAGTAACACCTGATGTTCACATTACCAGGTTAAACAGGCACAAACCCAATTTATTTGACCCAGTGTGACTCCGATTTGATGTTTTCAGGGCTGTCTGGACACGCAAATCTGATCTTTTCAAAGCCTGAGTCACTTTCCTATGTGGTCCCAGATTGGTTACGTATCCGATTCATGGCCATGCGTGACATTCAGATCAGAATTCATGTGCTTTATTTTTTTCACTGCGCATGCACCATCAGTCAGTGTTACCATGGCAGCAGCAATGAACAGAAATGAAAGACTAAAAGGTGGAAAAGCAACACATCTCACCTTTTTTCACCTTCGTCTCGCTCCAATCGTGAACAGCTGAGAATTATATATGACTATAATTAACCTTTTATTTGGTTATTTAATTACATTAAAGTAATAATGTCAACCTCAGTGCAATAAAGCTTAGTAACTCCCGTTTTATTATTATATGGAAACATTATAAATTATAATTGTTTTTAAGGGCCCATATCATTCACTCCCACACAGTCCGAATATGGAAACTAAGCTGCAGAAACAGCCAGTTTTCAATTCATTCTTTCAATAACGTCACGAAAACCAATACATGCAGATAAATCCACCTATTCAGCAACAACAGTTTAGCCCCACCCATTCATGGTGAAGTTATAAGAAGCGTTTCAGCCTGGACTGTATTTTCTACAGGGCAGCCAATCAGAACAGAGGTCATTTAAATATATCAGTCTTACAGGCACAGTGACACAAACAGCCTGTTTATCTGTAAGATCAAAAAATGGACATGTAAAAATAAATAATGGGTCCTTTTGGTAAATACTGAAAATAGTTCTTCAAGGGTCCTTTAGTAAAGAAAATGGTTCTATATAGAACACTTTCCATGATTTAAGGGGTTCTTTGCATCGTAATCGGGTTCTTTAAATTGATGGAGAAGGTGCTGCTGAAAAGGGTTCTTGTATTATGTCAAGCTTGACATCACAATACACACTTAAAAAAGATTATTCCTCAGGGTTCTTGACTAAAGAAAATGGTTGTATATAGAACCATTAACAATCAAAAAACTCTTTGCATGATTCAAGGGGTTCTTTGTAGATAGAACCTTTTGTAAAGGGTTCTATATAGCACCAAAAAGGGATCTTCTGTTGTAACAGGCTTGATAATAGCACCCTTTTTAGTGCTGTGTAGAACCACCAACAATCTGATGAACCCTTTTGGGATGCAAAAACCTCTTAATCATGTAACTGTTCTTTGAGCATTCATGGTTCTATATAGAGCCATTTCATTTCTAAAGAGCCTTGCTTTTTATGACGGTAGAAGAACCCTTTTTGGTGTGATGCTAAGAATCCCTCAATCATCAAAAGGGTTCTTCCAGTGTTCACAATTCTATACAGAACTATTTTCATTACTAAAGAACCCTTAAAGAACTGTCTTTTTTAAGAATGTGGAAGAACCCTTTTGGTGCGATGCAAATAATCCTTTAATCATGCAAAAGCTCATGATACATAGCACCAAAAAGGGTTCTTTTATTGTGTCAAGCTTGACATCACAACAATACACACTTAAAAAAGATGGTTCTTCAGGGGTTCTTTAGTGAAGAAAATGGTTATATATAGAACATGAACACTCAAAGGACCCTTTGCATGACTAAAGGGTTCTTTGGATCACGAAAGGGTTCACTGATGGAGAATGCGCTGTAGACGATTCTATATAGAACCTTGTTGAAAATGGTACTATATAGCAGGCTCTTCTTTTGTATCAAGCTTGACATCGTAACGACAGAAGAACCTTTTTTGGTTCTATATAGAACTGTTTTCAAAAAAGGTTCATATAAAACACATTCTCCAACAATCTGAAGAACCCTTTGGAAATGCAAAGAACTTTAACTATGCAAAGGGTTCCTTGAGCGTTCATGGTTCTACACAGAACCATTTGCTTTACTGAAGAAACTTTGAACTTTCATCTTTTTTAGGAGTGAAGGTTCTTTGTAGAACCATGTACAACATACTCTCCAACAATATGAAGAACTATTTTGGGATGCAAAGAACCCTTTAATCATGCAAAGAGTTGTTTGAGCCTCTGTGGTTCTAGAACCCATGATAAAAGCCTGATAAAACCACATAAACATTATATTTGCACCTCTTTGTGTTAAACGTGCACTAGGAAAGACAAAGTTCTCTGCTGATGTGACCTGTGAGAGAAAACCGAGCCCCTATTTCTTTTTTCGGCGGTCCGTGGCCCTCCGGGTCCGCGCCTCGGATTTTAATACACCTCGTCAAAACCTCGTAAAAAAAAAAAGGTTGGGCGGGGGGAGCCCACTTACATAAACACCCTCGGAGCCAAATCATCCATTACACTTTTAATGGAGACTTCAAGATTCGGAATTAATAATTCAATTGGACTAATCAAAATACTCATTAAACGGTGCTTATGAAATTAGGAAAGGGGAACACTAAAGCACGTTCTCAGTGGTAGCAGCGGCGGCGGAAGTAAAACAGATTGATGAGAACACGCTGTCAGGGCCTTTTTCATCTTCCTCCAGGAGCCAAACAGGCAGACGAATATGCAAAGATAATTCCCTTATTGTAATGTGCTGAGACAGTTACATTACAGTCTCTCTCGAATGCTCTCTCGCCCGTCTCCGTGCGGCTGCATCTCGGGGTCAGAGGCCGTCTCTGCACATGCTTACCGACGGAACAGGAAGCTAATTGTGTCGGTCGCCGCTGCAGCCACGTTTAACAGTAATTGCGAGCGTGAAAGTGGTTTGTTTAGCTGATGCGCGGAGAGGGAGAGGGTTTTCCCTTCCGCCTTCCGCACACACACTCACACACTCATACACACTCACACACACACACAGAGCGAGAGAAATGCAAATGATTACGGGGGAGTCCTGAGAGGACTGATGGGGCTGATTTCCATAGAGACGTACAGTACTGTTTTGATATGCTTTGTGTTGCTAGTGTGTTTGTGTATCGGCTGTGTATCAGTGTGCACACACACACACACACACACACACGTCTCGACAGGTCTCAGTGGCATGTAGGTGGGCTGCCTCTCATCGTTTCACTCATGCATGGTTGCCCAATCTGCGCTAATAAAAATGCAACATGTTGTGGGACGT